>NC_047666.1:66299952-66587452 GCF_011762505.2 Arvicanthis niloticus | reverse complement strand
ATTATTTTTAAAGTCCCAAGTAAAGACTCATTTATCTGTTTCATAAGTTATTTATTTATTTAGCCAGATATGTAGCACTTCTTGATTTCTTTTCTTAATTTTTTAAAAAGTCTAGCTGTTGTTTTTTTATAAAAAAGATAAAGTGAGAGGGAATATGAATGGTGGAAGTATGTTCAAGTATAGGGAAGGGGGTGCCTCCCCAGGCCCATGCTGAGGCATTCCTTAGCCCTGAGGTACCAGCCAAAGAATGGTATAATATAGAATAGAGTTTATTCAGAGCATAAGGAGGGGAGTTGAGAGGGTAATAGAGACAGAAAAAGGCAGAGAAAGAGAAAGAGCAGAGGAGTAGAGGCCATCCTTCAACAGGTGCAGAGAGAACATAGAGGAGAATGGGGAGAAAAGGGTAAGGGGTGAGAGGATAGAGCAGAAGCAAGAACCCAAGAGCAAGAAAGAGCCGAAGGGATGAGCAGTCCCTTTTATAGTAAGTCAGGCATACCTGGCCATTGTCAGGTAACTGTGCGGTAGAGCTTAGACAAAAAGATAACATTCCCCAGTTTGGTTTAATTAAAAGAGAAAAAAATTACAAAGAGGTGATGGTGGAGCAGGATGGGGTCGTTGTGATCTTTAGCTACTTCCCACTGATTTGGGGTGATGTCTCTCTCTCTACAAAACCTAGAAAAACGAGTATGGAGATGTTGGTCCAGTCTTAGGAAAGTTAGCTGTTTCCTTGCTGTCCAGATCCTGTGGAACTGTCTGTGGATAAATCAGAAGGAACAGGTCCAATAGAAGAGTCAGTGTCAGTCAGAGAATATTGAAGCATCTGGAGGTTGCTTTTCTGGAGCTGTCCTGGATATAGTAAATGTCTGTACTTAACAAGATGCTGAAACACAGATACAAACACACATATACATACACACAAATATACATATTCTCTACATATTATATATCATATATCATACACAAATTATATATCATTCATATATATATATATATATATATATATATATATATATATATATATATGGTAGAGAATAAACCTAAGTACATTTGGGAGAAAGAAATTTCTTCTAAGATGTGTATTTGAAACCCAGAGGAATCCCACCCTCTGGAATAGAGAGTAAGTGGGAACTTTATGCGGTTGATTAGCAGGGGTACTAATCTTGATAGAGTCTATTTGATCCAGGAGACATAGATCTGAGTGGTTTCCTGTAGCTTATAAGTTTGCAAAGGAGATAATAACATAAGTTAACAACATCAACAGCCTTTAAAGTGAGCTTTTTTGTATCAGAAGGAATAAGCAGGGCTCTTTACTTCTGTCTAGGGGTCTGAATATATATAATGAGAAACAAGTTTAAGTTTATAGTTGAGAGACAAAGGATATTCAAAACCTTGTCTTTGTGAATATAGTTAATCATATTTTAGTTCAAACACAATCCAAGAAATCTGAAACTTTGAATTTGTGATTATATAGCTAGATTGTATAGTGAAAATGCTTTTCTTAGGGTTCAGAACTCTATTGGTTAGTGTTATAGTGGCATAGCAAGAAGAGGAAATATGAAACATTTAGTCAATGGAAACCATGTTTAGGTAAGGAAGTAACTGATTACATCTGTGAAAGCTTATATCTGAACTTGTATATTATTTATCATGAAGTCTGTAAGAAATCTGCCGGTCTTAGCTAGTTAATGAATTTATTAATGAATAAATACAGTGGTAGAATGTGGGAATAAACCAACCGCAATGGAGAAAACGGGGGGAGGGGGCGATTTCCACGATGGTGGGTCCCAATAACTCAAGAAAGTCCAGAGTTCCAAAGGCTGGAAGCTTTGGCAACAGCAGGCCCCAATGATATGAGAAGTTCGTGGGTTCCAAGAGTTTTACTGCCATGGTGTGGTAGCTGGATCTGGATGTGCACCCCCCAATTCAAGCCAGGGGGGAGCTGGCTTAAATAGGGAGGCGAAAAAGAGGAGAGACTGGGAAGGAATAACATAATTTAGCTATGCCTCTGGCCCTTAGGTAACTCATGAATATGGAAATTTCTCGAGGCTGAAGCCTGTAGTCACACCCTCTACCTGTAGGTGTGGATGGTAATGCAAACCTCTCTGAGAGGAGCTGCTCTGGGCCAAACGTGTCTACAAGGTGCAAGTTAATGGAGATGAAGACTGCATGTAGGATCCTGGATTCTGGGGGCGTGGCCAAACACCTGCCATTTCTTCAATGGGAATCCAGGTTCAAAAGCCCAGCCAAGAATTAAGACATCCTTCCATGGCCCAACAGTAGAATAGCTTAGGGTAAGGAGGTAGGTCTGTTTTCTGGCTGTCTAGGTACAGTTACCTTAGCTGTCAGTGTAGGCAGAAATCTGGAGAAGAGTCACGTATTAATTTTAAAATGCCTGAGTTCATCTATAGTTCACTGGCTAAACAGTTCCCTGTTGTCTCTATGGCAACTTGGGCAAAGTCAGTCTGGCTTTCAAGCCCAGAAGATGAAGAGCCTTTTATGAAGATCATTTTTCCCTGTGAAATAGATACCTGTAAAATGAGAAATGATCCACCTTGATTTACAAAATATGAGTCACTTGACTCTTAGGTATCCAGTCTTTTCAGTGTTTCGCAGTGCTTATCATAACACAATCCAGGCAGTCTCTTGTAGCTCTGTCTATTATCTTCTGAGACCTTGGAGGGTAAGCTCTTAGGCTGTGAGAATCTCTGTCTGTCGTAAGCTTAAGCATATTAATAATTAGCAGACTTCTGACAAGATTGAGAGCTGTAGCGATTGGTCATATCGGAGTTGGACTTTTGTTTGTTAAATGATTCATTTGAGAATGTATTTAATAAACAGAGCATAACACAGTAGTAGTAAAAATCATTATTTCCCGAGGCAGGATAGGAACAAACATCTTAATTTTTAAGTAACTTTGACTACAGGTTGCATAGTATAGAAAAATACATTTTGCATTAGTAGAGAAACACTTGGTTTAGAGTTGGTATAGACCAGAATGTAAAGAAATAAGAGAGCTGACAGTGGTGGTTTGAGACTCTGGTGACAGAAAGTGAGTGTGTCCAGGCAGGTTCAGGACTATGACAGGACAGTGGTGGTTTTGAGACAGTGGTGACAGAAAGTGAGTGTGTCCAGGCAGGGTCAGGACTGTGACAGGAACTTAGCGGGCAGGCAGGCCGTGGGAATTGGCCAGTCTGCAGAGTGAGAGACCAGCATGCATGCATGTGCAGTTGAGGCGCCCATGCACACTCCGCCTGAGGAGCACACATCACAAGAAGCCACAGTAGTGGTGGCAACAGAGTCAAGGGATCAGAGCTGGGCTGCAGTACACCTGGGCTCCCAGCCTGCTGAGTCATAGGCAAAATGGGCACCTCAGTGAAAGGATCGAGAGAGGGCAGTGTGGTCAAGCAAGTGGTGTGGGACTTCTTCCTAGCAGCCAGAAGCCCAGCCCAGTGCTTCCTGCTGTGAGCAGACACTGCCCCACCCTGCCTGTCAAAGTCTGTGGTGGCCTTGGGAAAGGAAGCACCTGAAGCAATTCCACTCAAGGAGGAGTTAAAAAGGCAGGAACAGCACAGGGCTGAGGTGGGAGTAGCCAGCAGGAGAGTGTGCCAGTAGCAGTCCTGCCCCACATATGTGGGATGGCAGCAGCAACAGCTGCAGCTCTGGCTTTTCATGCAGCAGTGGTGGCAGGGCTCAAAATCACTTCATGAGTCCTGGGCAGAACACAGAAAGCACAAAGGGGCAGAGCAAAAGCTGCTTTTCTCAGGGATGTAGCAGAGCTTGAGAGTCTAGGCAGTGGTGGTGGCAGCCCTAGTGGGCAGAGCACAGGAGCCCCACTGGTAGAGTACAGATGAAGACCAACCAATTGAGTCAGAGTAGGGTTATTAACTACACCTACCAGTGTCCTAAGGATGCGAATTAAAAACCAGAGAGGCTTCCAGCCAGGCCAGATCACCACGTTGTCATGTAGGAGTCTGGGGACTAAGGTCTGGGCTGGTGCCCTGAGCAACAGAGAGCAGTTTACCCAAGCCTGGAATTTCTCTGAAGCAAGAAAGGAACCATCTCAGAAGAGAGAGGAAAAGCTCACCCAAAGAAAAGTATCCTAGAACAATAGTCAGTGAAAAGCCTGAATGTCTTTGTCCTCAAGGGGAGCACAGGGGTAGCTCCAAGGTCAAAAACTCTCTCCTGGGACTATGGGGACATTTATGCTGACCAGAGGAAGGAAGGGGCTTAAAAGTTCTTCATGTTTGGGATAACAAGCATTGGCTCTCCATGTGGTAGCAGGAGAGATGCAAACCTGCAGAGTCTCTAAATCCAAGTCTCAGCATGAAATGTTGTGTTTTATAAAAAGATAAGGCGAGAGGGAACATGTTTGGTGAAGGTGTAGTCAGGTATGGGGGAAGGAGGTGCCTCCACAGTCCAATGCTCAGGCACCCCTTCCCTCTGAAGGTCCAGCCATATGATGGTATAGTATAGAATAGAGTTTATTCAGGACTGGGGGTGGGGGGAGTTAAGAAGGTGGTAGAGACAGAGAAAGGCGAAGAGAGAGAAAATAGAGGAGTTGAGGCTGGCCATGAACACATGGAGAGAGATGGGAGAGGGGATGGGGAGAGAAAGGAAAGGGGTGAGGACAGAGCAGGAGCAAGAAGGCAAAATCAAGAATGATGCAAGTGCACAAGCAGCCCTTTTAGTGAGTCAGGTATACCTGGCCATTGCCAGAAAACTGTGGGCAGAGCTTAGACAAAATGCTAAGAGTAGGTATTTATAATAGAAAATCTCAAGTATTTATAAAACCAGATAGAAGGATAACATAAATTCCCAGACTGAGCTACCTTCTCTCAAAGAACTTGGGGTTGTTGCAAGGGGAAAGAAAGAAAATTGTTTCAGCTATGGGTATATTTAGCTTAAGTAAAAAAAAAAAAAAAAAAAAAAAAAAATCAACATTCTTCACAAACTTGCTTTTTTTGCAAGCTCCTCTCTGCCCTTTTTTAGTTTGATCCAGATTGTAATAAATACATATCAATTTCTCCTTCCTGCAGGAGGTCTGTGGAAATGGGCCCTGTCTTCACAATGGGCATGGAAGCCTTGGCAGCCTCTGCAGCATTCATCTCTGAGCTGAGTCTCAGCCACAGGAAGATTGAAATTGAAACTAGAGAAGAATTACTGTTTTCAATCTGAGACAGTTCCAAATTAGCCCACTTGTGACTGGATCCCATTTATGGTGTGTTAACTTCCACCCTTTTGATTGGAACATCCACTCAACATGAAGTTCTTTATCTCTCAGAGAAACAGAATCACAAGGAGAGGAAATTGAAACATGGACTGAATTGTATGAAGAACCAGCTTGGCCCCATCTTAGGCTTCAAAACCATCTTATAGGAAAGACATAAAAAAAAAAAAAAAAAAAAAAAAAAAAAAAAACTGGTTCATTCCTATTTATGATCAAACCTATTTCTTTTAGATTAGACTATGCCCCACCTGGAACCTTAACTAAAAAATGGTTCTGTATGTTCCAGGGATTTGAATCATGGCTCTGTTTCAAGAAGTGGCTTATAACCATCACAAAACCCTACATTTGCTTCAAAAGGTTATATGACCACCTATGACTACCTTGGTTAGTATGACTGCTAGTTGTTATGACAATCTTGGTATGCTTAAATTAATTTGACCATGATGATTTGGGGCAGTGATTTTTCCCCTTCCGTCTTTGAGATTAACATGTACTATAAATAAAATAATTAAAACTGCTAAATTCAAGGTAATTTCAATATGAGAAAGTATTTATTTATTTTATAAACAGAGTCACACCATTTACCTGAAATAAAATGGATTGAAAAAATAGCAAGGTGAAATGAAGTAGAAACCAAACACTAAGAAATGTGTTTTCCTGAATGAGATATGCTTGTGTTTATTTAATAAGAAAAACAGATTCAAAACAGGCACAGACACAGAATATTGTAACATATCTTGGGTTCAGGGTGGAAGCTGAGAAAACTCACTTTAGAGATATAAGATAAAAAATAAAAGCTGTATTTTCTGAGTCTTTCAGGAGGCTGCCAGTTTGGGAACTGAACCACAGCACGGAAGGGAGATTATACACATTTTTACAGGATGGCAACACAAAGTAAAGGGGAGCAGAGTGGACTGTTGATTGACCAATCATATTTAAACACAAGAGCATAAGAAAAGAAAGTTAACATTGGTTTCTAGGACTTATCAGGGGCACCTGGTTTCCTTGAGTCACCCTTTGCAGCCAGGTCCCCTGCTGGACTCTGGCCCAGAATTTTACAATAAGGGAACAAAGGAGTGGGCAAGAGAAGTATGTGACATAAGATTTTGACCATTTTGGGACTTGTCAGTGCAAAGGAGTAAATAATCAAATAAAAACTAAAATATTTTGTTCTTACAACTTAATAATATGTAAACTACTGCAAGAAATATAATGCTTAAGAAGTCTCAGTAATTAACCGTCTTGCTAGTAAATGAATCTAATAAAGAATAAAATTTAAATGATATACTTATGTTTGAAATTCTCAAAAATAAATAAGAGAGTAGAATGGGATTGTTTATAACATGTTCTTAGTCCACTTTAAACAGAAAAGGAAAACTGAGAAGTAAATCTAAAAGTATTTTGATGAACATTCCTTATTAATTAAATTACAGAAAGTACAATATTGATTTTGATACTGTCTATGTATCCCTTTATGTTGGTCATTGAATTTTGTAAGAATATGTTGATAATTCTAAAAATATTTGAAAGCCACAGAAAAATAATCATCTTTTGTGATAACAGAATCATTTCACAGTATTATTTGCCCTTCATTTTTTTAAGACCCCAGTCATTCAAAGAAACAACTAATGGAAAAACAAAACAAAACAAAACAAAACTTCATATCTGTTCATAAAAGTAGAGTTTACCACCTTCCCAATTTTTGACCCAGAATTATTCCTGTCTTTAAAAAAATGCAGGGACAAAAATGGAACAGAGACTGAAGGACAGGCCATCCAGTGATTGACCCAACTCTGGATCCATTCCATGGGCAGGCAGCAAACTCTGACACTATTACTGATGCAAACTTGTACATGCAGACAAAAGCCAAGCATGGCTGTCCTAGCATGGTGTCAACTAACCTGGACCCCTAAGGACTCCCAGAGTCTAAGCCACTAACCAAAGAATATACATGGGTTGGTCTGTGGCTCCCAGGACATATGTAGCAGAGGGCTACATTGTGTAGCCTCAGTAGAAGAGAATATACCTAATCCTATAGAGACCTGATGCCCCAGGAAAGGGGGATGCCCAAGGTGAAATGGATGGGGATGGGTAGCAGGGGTAAACACACACTCAGAAGCAGAGGGGTAAGATGTAAGGGGTAAAGAACTCTGGGAGGGGGCCAAGAGGAGGCATGTACTGTAAATAAATAAAATAATTAAGAAACAAGTAAAAAGAGAAAAAGTAGAGGATGCTAATACTGATGTTATTTAGTTTATGTTTCAGATATGAGTACCAGCTCATACCTGAATACCTATCTATTTAAGGAACATTCATGATCTCTCAAGCACACATATGAATAGTTCTTAGAGGTCGTTTTCAACTTGGATGTCATCACAAATTATGCACTGATTGTGAAAATGATTTCACCAGATTGTTAAGGAGGCAGCAACAGTAGATAACATGTTATGTGTTTGTCAGAATTGCTATGACATACTCTCTACTCAGGATACAAAATTACTAGCACAGTAAGGTGCTTCTGCACTTGCTACAAATCCACTTCCTAGGTATATAGCTTTTGCCACTGCTGATCCTGTCACTCAGGAAGCCATGTGTTTCATCTCCATGGATGGGAACCCTAAAGAAAAAAAAAAAGATTTCTGCAGAATCTGCGATTGCATTCACTCCTGCAATCATATCTCACTTTTCTTCTCCACTTAGTTATAATAGGAATGAGAAACAGAGTCCACCGGAATCCCATGCACTAGTTTTACACCTAGAGACTTTTACATCCTCAAGGTTTTATTTTATCACCACACTCATCCATGATGAACTCTTTAATGTGTGTACAATGCTTGCTGCCATGTTCAAATGAACTGCAGCAGTGGGGAGCCTCACAAGGGTGATTTTCAAAGCTCTCTTGAAGTATTTTTACACATGTATAAAAGTGGAAAAAATGCACCACTTAGTAAATTGCTGAAAGGTCTTTAATTAAGGACCTGAAAGATTCTGTGTTTTACCCTTCCAGTGAAATGGATATTTTCAAAATGGCCATTGTCACATTCAAGAGATGTCCCCAGTACTCTTTGATGACAAGACCCTAGGGGAGATTCTTAATGTCCCTGGAGTCCCTGCTTCTGTGACCAGGTACAAAAAAAAGACAGAGGACTGATAATTCTCAGGCTTGAAGTTCTGAAGTGGCTTCCTAGGGTTTTAGAGCTCTTGGTGGACAACAGCAGGGCTGTGGACATCACACAAGGGCAGTTATCACCAAGAAAAGATTTTTCAAGTGGTGATAGCAGACAACATCTACCCCAGATGCCACCATCATGCTAAATATTTGGAGTGAAATAACACCATGAAAATGCTTTGAAAACGATGGCTAATGAATGGGAGACTGTGCAATGACTTACATTTGTCAGGATGTGGAGTTTGGCTGGGGATGCGCTGTTGCATGTAAACACACACTCTATCTCTGAGCCACACCTCTAGCCCTCAGGTTCATTGTTTTCTTCCTTCCCAGTACAGTTGGCTTCACTTGACACTGACTTTCATCCCTCATAGCCACAACACAAGCACATCACCACATATAAACACATTAGAAGGAAAAACATTCCTAGAACATACCAGTTGTTATACTCAGTGTTATCTGTCCACCTCCAAAGGTGCTTTGACGATTCTCTGTGCAGACTGATCCAGTAGCTAGATGACCTATTGTATCTCTTTAGGAAATTCTGTCATAAAACACAAAAAGCTGAAAATACATGTGTCTATTTGTTTCAGATGATCCTGGAGTCTCTCCACTCCACAGCTTCCTCTAGATAACAGGAGGGTGGAACTGAGGGTCACAGAATTTGGAGCTGTACTAGTCTCAGTGGATCCATTTGACGTCTGTAATTCTAAAGGGCCTCATTTGAATTAAAGGACCAAATGTAATGACACATTCGTCTGTGGCCAGGATAGTTCTGGGTTAACCTCCCATTGTAGTTATTAACAGTTGTCATCTGCTGTACACAACATGTGCCATCTTACAGGAATGCACTCATGACCACCAGGTGTCCCAGGAAAATGCCATATCTGACTTCCAGATGACTATGAGCACTAAATGAGAGAATGTTTCTTGAATGTTTCAGGACTTCAGTCAGAAGTCAAGCATCAGCAAATGGCACACACTCACACATTCCCCATGTCTCCATGTGCTTGGGATGGGATCCTTCCTCATGCTTCATCTGTAACTCTCTATCTCAAGGCAATACAATATTCAACAGAACACACAGACAAACCAATCCCTGCCCATTTCTTACCAGCTCCTCCTGGTTGTCAATTCGAGCTAGCTGGGCCCCTTGTGCCATGCAGAAGTCCTGGCTGGATGTCCAGTTACTTGAGTGTTCAGAAAAATAAAAACATTTATTTCCAACTCCAATCCATTTTTTTGGGCAAGCAGCATAGGCACTATTTTTGATTGAGATCTGTTCTGTAGGTCTTACTAAAATGTAGACAATACAATGAATTATAACAAGCATGTCTTTCTTTTTGAAATACACTCCTGAGCTCAGCTGTGAGGTGTGAATGTGATAGTAGCTTTCCTAAGTGATCTGTAGGAATCCTCTCCTGAGCATGAAGGGCCTTTATCTAAAGGCCTCCCACCTTGGGCCTGTGTCCCATTCTCTCTCATGTGCTCACTGACAGTAGGGCCCCAGGAAGTGCATTTCTATACTAGCATCACATTCTGTGCTTTGCATGACTGTTTACTACAATAGGGATGCTAGAGCAGCAAGTACTCTGTATGGGCATCAACCGTCGGTAAGCCTGATAACTGAGATAGCATTGAGAACTATTAGGTAGGTAATGTGTACACAGTGAACAAGTTGTACTAAGGGATGATTCATATACTTAAGAGGTCAGTACAAGATTTTATTACCCTAGTGTGAACAGTGTGCTATGGAAATCCTATTAATTCATTACTTCTGGAACTTTTTATTTACTACTTTCAAACTGCAGTTGTGCCTAGTAACTAAACCCATGGGTCATGAGGGGAGGCACTGTATCTCACTGGCCATATTACTCTTCTCAGTCCTCACCCTTTCTTGAGGTTCCTCTTTGGAGTTTACCTCTCCTTGTTCTCTCTCAGACAGTTCCCTCAAGTAGACCTGTATACCCTGCATCTCTGTCTAGAGCCTACTGGGTGTCATTTTTCCAGGGATGCTGAGCCTGGCCCTTTGTCCACACCACAGCCTGTGTTTTCCTTCACAGCATCTTCGTGATGGAACCTCAGTGCCCAGAGACCAGAAACTTCCAGTGTGTTTTCACTAAAGTCCTTCCCACAATGCCTGGCTCACAGTGATCAGTAGTATAACTGACAGTGTGGACAGAGTGCTGCAGAATGTGGAGAACAAGTCACTTACCTGACAAAGCCACAAAAGTAACAATTACAACTACAGTAAAGACCACCATCACTGCAAAGCAGCTGTAAAGCTTAGCAGGAGACTCGGGGAAGACATTTCTGAGACATTTTGCTGAGAGATTTTTACCTGAAAAATAAAAATATGAGAATATCAATCTCAAAAATCTTTTAGAGAAAAAGATAAATTTACCCTAGAATCATCTGTAGATTTTACTTGTACTTTCCTAGTGCAAATGCCTTCATAGAAGGTATCGATGTATAAATGATGTCCTTGGCTCTCAAGAGACCAGAGGATAGAGAAACAGAAAGTTTGCCACAGAATCTTCCAGTTATTGAACTAAGGGCCAATAAAAGAGCAAGAAGCAGAGAGAGTGAAGATCATAGAGCAAAGGATACAACAAACAGCTTCCCATAAGATCAGTGTCATCAGAATAGACCTGGCTAAAACAGAGAGGACCACATAAATAATAAAAAGAGGAAAATCAGTGTGCCAGGTGTGACAGCACAGATCTAAAATTCTAGCACATTGAAGATGTAGGCCATAGAGTCATGAGTTCAAGGCCCATCTTGGCTAAATATTGAATTGGAAGCTGAGACTACATTAGGCTCTGTCCTATCTATATGTCTATCTATTTAAACTATAATGAACTAACAAAATGTAATTCAACATAGTAGCATAATAAGAAAATAAAAAAGCAGTATTTCTATAAATTTAACAAAAAAACATGTACAAAATTCAAAGTAAATAGACAGTAATAACACATTAAGATTTGAGAAACTTCCTCAGTCTGACAAAAGATATGTGTCATGACTGTAGCTGCTTGTAGTCTCATGCTAATTTTGTTCCCCCAAAAACCTGTTCGCAGTGTCAAACACATAAGACTCAGGGATCCTACCACCAGTTGTTTCTGACTGGTAAATAAACATGCTGACAGCCTATGCCTGTGGAGGTCAGACAGAGTTAGGATTTTTAAAATTCCCAGTTGAGGGAGACAGGAAGGAGGAGGAGGAAGGAGATCCTCCAGGCTGGAAGGAGAGCCAAGGTGCCAAACCTGCGAAGTGCAGGATAGAGAAAACAGAGAACATAGTTGCTATGTAGGAGCCATGGGAGCACAGCCCTAGAGGGCTACATGACTGGGCCTAGGACAACAAAATGGAATATAGATTTCACTAAATAATAACTCAGGAATATTGGAGGGGGTGGATTAGCCATGTGGAAGTTAGCAAGTGACTCAGCCATTGAGCTGTTTAAGGAATATAAAAATATAAAGGCTGTGTGTGTGTGTGTATTTATGTCTGTCATACAGGAATCCAGGACATTGAGGTGAGTATTGAAGAGCATTGCCACCACCAGGATCGATTTGAGTAGCAATTAATTGGGTACAGCTACAAAACCAAAAAGAAAATTTTAATTACAGCCAGCAGAAGTGATCCCCACCCCCACTCCCACTGAAAAATGTCAAGGCAAAATTGTATGCTCATCATTCTAGTGTGACTCTGGGGATCCCAGCCAGGACAATAGGGCCAGAGAAAGAAATAACAGTCCAGCCTCAGAGAGAAAAGTATTGATAGTCAGACAACATGGATATATCTACATATAGAGTTCTAAAGGGTCTCTTAATGAATGAGTTTATAATACTGCAAGAAACAATGTCAATGCAAGAAATAATTTGCATGTCGAATCACTAGCAATTGTCACATGGAAACTGAAATGTAAACCAAAATTAGTCAGTTCTGAAAGAAATAATTGGAAAGGAAAAACTGGGCCTTACATTGGACCTACCCATTTCTTATTCTGGCTAAATATTTGTTTGCCTACTGTCCTCAGAAATCTCTAAGTTAGAACTTGCATGACAATATAAGTAACCCTTAAAATATTTTACAGAAAAAGCAGTTTCCCTTGGGCCAGCAAGATGGCTCAGGGGGCAAAGGTGCTTGCTGTTCAACTAATACCAGCATCACCACTAAAACTCAGAGCAACAACAAAACCCACACAGCCACCTTGCAGTTTATTGGAGAATCTGACCACAGAGCAGTAGTTTTCTGTTAAGAAAAACCTAACCTCCACCTACCTGATCTTTCAGGAACTGAAGACATGGGGCTTCTTCTCTTACAGGAACAGCTTGAAGCATTCCAGGAAGTTATCCATCCTTGAGCAAGGGGCCTTATAGGATTGTCTGTTTTGTTTGTTCGTTTTATAGATCTCTTAGACACGGTAGTTAAAAATTAATACATAATTTTATCCATCACAATAGCACTCCATCACAGTGTGCACAACAGAGTGACTGATATAACACAGGCCTCCAAGCTCCTTCACATCTACAGAGACTGGTCCAGACAGGCTAAAGGGCAGGAGGTTCAGCTCCTCTGTGAGAAGATGGTGATGCTCCTCTCTGCCTTTCTAGTTTGTTTCAAATTGCATTAAATATATACCTCTTTCTCCCTCTTGTAGGTGGTCTGTGGTAGTGACCTCTGTCTTCTCTAGTCTCGTGGAAGACACTTCATTCTGTGAGGCTGTCATTTCTGAGCTGTGTGAGTCTCAACTGCAAATGAAACCAGACAGATTTGTCTAATCCTGGGTGGTGTCGAACAAGCCCATTGATAACAACTCAAACATGTTCATTTTGTGGCTTGTTTATTCTACTTTTCAGCAGAACACTCATTCACACAACACATGACTTTTTTGGGGGGAGGGGGTTGCTTGGTTTTTGTTTGTTTGTTTGTTTGTTTTCATTGTTTTGTTTTGAGAAAAAGAATCACCAAATAGGAGAGGGGATTGAGACACTGAATGAACTATACTGTAAATAAAATAATTAGAACTGCTAAACGCTGTATTATTTGACAAAGCAAACAATTTTAAAGCAAGTGTTTATTTATTTATTTTGGAAATAGGATCTCACTGTGTAGCTGTGGCTGTCATTAGACTCACTTGATAGGTAAATCTCTGAAGGATACAGCACTCATGTCACAGTGGGTGATCAGCATTTATTGACAAGGGAGAATACATGGTTAGAACTGTTTACACAAACTTGAAACAGGAGATTCTTGGAATAAGCATTACAATGCCATATCCAGATTGAAATAAGATATGAAGGAAGAGAAGTCAGCATTTGAAAAACCCCAAGTAAACTTACACAGCTTATAGAACATTATGCCTACACAAACTGTCTTAGAGAGAAAACTGTTCCTTACTACCCCATTCTCTATAGTGGCCCTCCTGAGGGTGAATCAATGGAGGACATGACTGCTCAAGGCATGGTTTAGGGAAGTTTCTATTGTAGATGTGAGGGAAAGTACAGTCAGAGGCACCTGGAAGTAAGATGAGCAGGAAGAGAAAGTGGACTGAACCAGGACAGGAGAGGAGGGATGGGGAGAAAGCAGGAGAGACGCAGAGAAAACAGATGTGCACCCTGAGGATTTGAAGTAGAAATGACTGGTTGTTTCTTATATAAATGTTTAGATTTGTGACTCTTTTAAGACTTTTATAAGATTACATTTTAAGTTAAGTAATAAAATAATTGATCCTTTCTTTGTAACCACAAATTACAGCCTGCCAATAAGAAAAACTGGCTGAGAAAATTACCGTGCTTACTTATACTTTGTTCATCTATAACAAGTTGCTTAGTTACAAATGTATGTGGATTCTTGTGAATAATCTGTTTTACTATTGTTTTTCACCCATAATATGGAAACCATTTGAACATGTGAGGCTATTGGGGAATATGTTTTTCTATGTATATGTGGGGCACTGAGCTAAGAGACAACCAGGTGTCTGGTCGAATGAGCTTCTGAACCCCGGAGAACCCTTTAGGGACGGTAGGAGTTCAGCTCTGTTCCTGGACCCCCCCCCTCTTCCCCCCCCCCACTCTCTCAGCTTCCGCCCTTCACAGCCTCTCTCACAGAGAGGTTGAGAGGTCTACGACCATCAACCATTGGGTCATAGGAATGGTGCCCCAGGCTCTCCTCACATGCAGATGAGGCATCCCCAAAAACCTCAGACTAAGCCAATGAGGTTACCTGCTGCTAAAACCTTCACCCACCCCAAACTGTATATATTGAGTTTAATTGAGAAGTAAAGCGCACACAAGAACCATCCTGTTGTCTGAGAGCTTCCATCATGGATCCTCCCCTCTTTGCCAGCTAGCCGGCTCCAGAGCTGTTAACTCTGGGCAAGGGATCTACCGCCTTTCCCTGATACCTAGCTGGCACTTCCCAGCTTAGCAAAGAGCTGTAACACTTCGGAACCTGCCGGCTCTCCCGGAACCTGCCTGGGACACCAGGCTGCCTCCTTATCAGCTAGTCAGCTCCTTATCGGCCTAGCCCTGGCCTGGACCGGTTCAGCACGGAGAGACAGGGGCAACACCTGAGAGAGACCAGTCAGTGACAGGGTGCCAGAGGCAGCAGCAGGGGCAGGCAATCTCCCCTCCGGCTCACTCTCTGTGTCCTTTGGCCTCGACCTCCTGCATCAGGTCAGACTGAGATCTACAGACAGTGGAAACGCAGGCCAGAGGCAGCATGGAGACAGTAGTGAGCCCTCCCTGCTCTCACCCAGTCCCCAGCCGGGAGATCATCGTGGGACACCCTCCAGAACAAGGGTCTTACATGTATACTCATGGTAATCATTCACATAAAAAAAAATAGAATGTAACCATATTGTGATTTTTATACTATTTGAAGTATTTTCCTGGGATATGCAAGCTATGGGAGAAAAATAAAGTTGTTGGAGCTTTGCTCCACCCCCCCAAATGTATATATATGAATATATGTAAAGTTGTAAGAGCTGGTTCAAGCTTGCTTCATCCACCAAGTGTGTATGTGTGCACCTGCTTTAAATAATCACTGACTACACATGTGCTCCTTAGACAGTTGAACACACTGTCTGAGCTGGTCTTCCCTATCTGACACCTGGAGCAGAGACCCAAGGATGTAGGTTTCATATAGCAAAAAGGGAGGTTGTTAACTTAAAAAGAGACAGGATTTCTGATGTGGTTAGGAGTCTCACGTCAGGGTGCCTTGGACCCCTAGACTGTTGAGTCAGGTTATGAAGGGTGTGTGGGGAGCCAACCGAAGGCGGCTATCATCCTTGCAGCCATCTTGAGCCATATACCCTGACAAGTGATTTGTTTACAAGAGCCTACAACATCTGAGCACACTCTAATAACATCTTGTTTTAGATACCCAGGATCTTTCCTTGGGTGTGTGAGACTTAAAGGCATGACTTAAAGGTATGATTTAAAGACAAGAGTTAAGGGCTTGACTTAAAGGCATGACTTAGAAGTGAAACATATAAAAAGCGAGAGGCAGACAGAAGACAGTCACTTGAGACTTGAGACTTGGAAGAGAACTTGAAGAGAACTCATACCTTGGAAAAAGAACTTGGACTAACAACTTGGAACTGGGAAAGAGGCTAACAACTTAGAACTGGGATTAGGACTTGAGACTTGGTACTAGGAACTAGGGACTTGGAACTTGGACTAGGAACAAGAAACTTGGAAAGAGAGAAGAAGAAAGACTGAAGAATAAATGAGATTGAATCACTCTGTCTGGTCTCCATTCTTCATGTCCTCCTTACTCTCTCTCTCTTGCTGAACCCCGACCCAAGGATCAAAAACGGCCCAAAACGTGGGGTAGTGCGGTTCTCAACAAGGGTAAGAAATCATTATTGTGTGTTTGTGTGAGAATGTGATTGTGTGGTTATGTGCTGCCTTTTCTCTCAGTGTGAGACAAAGTGAATTTAAGGACAGATAAATGTTTATTAAGTTATATTTTGAAATTAGCTTACTAAGCATGGCTTCTCATAGACATTTTCACGTGTCCTCGATTTTGGTTTGCCCATCCTCTACCTTTACTGTTCCACAGCCCATACAGCCCTAGGCCCATGAATTCCTCCTTTTTCCCTAACATCACATGGTTTTTTTTACTGTCCCTGCAGTTATATTTTTTTTTAACTGGATTGTGAGATTGTAGAATTCATATGGCTTTCCATACTGCCCTGCTCTGGATTAGTCCCCAACACTCCGTGATACCCATAGCTGATTTACTCCAGTCTCCCATGTCCCTCTGTCCTAAGCTTGTTACCACCAATATTCTACCTCTCTGCAATTATTTCACCTATAATCTACTCCCACCTTCTCTTCATAAATTCCCCTTTCTAGTTTCCTGGCTTCTACTTATGCCCCAAGTTAAACACATAAAACAAGAGATTTCAAGCTAAGATCTGCATGAGAGAATATACAGTGTTTTTCTTTCTTGACCTAGGTCAAAACTCTAACTACAGTGTTTCCTAGTTCCATCCATTTACTTGAAAATTTCATGACTTTATTTTTCTTTACAGATGAGTGATGTTCCATTTGGATGTGTACCAAGTTTTCCTTATCCATTTACCTTTTAAAGAGCATCAAAACTGGTTCCATTCCTAACTATTGTGAATGGAACAGCAATTAAATTGGGTTTACAGGTTTCTGTATAGTAAAAGATAAGATCTGTTACTTATAAACCAGGGATGATATACCTTGGTCATACGGTAGGTTTACCTCTAGTTGTTTGTGAAACCTTCAGTCCAATTTTAAAGTAGCTGCAACACCCTATTTACTGTGTGTGGCCTGTAGTTTTATAATCATGCTATGGCCTTTGCCCAGGACTGTGCTATCAGCCCCTCCCAACTCCCTTCCATTCTACCTGCCTTGGCTCCAGGATCTGTTGCTGCCAGCACCAACTTGGCCTCTCTCTCTGTGGTCCTCTGCTCCAGGAGGGATTATGTTACCAGCTCACTCCTGAAAGCATTGAAACCACAGATAAGAGACACTTTGACAGCTTTGTTGCCTTAACCTGCTTGTTAGCCCAATTGCTAGTCACAAATATCTCCTGCCTGGAAATATATGCCCTTACCAAACCACCACTCCATCTCTCCTTCTGCCCCAAACTAAGTGGGCTGTTCCAATCAGCCCCTCCCAGATATCTCTGGCAAACCACCCACAGCTGAGCTGCAGGCCATAGATGCTCTGAGATCTTACATGATGACTGTGTGAACCTCCTCGTTCCAAAGCCTGGCCAAAAAAGGCCTTCTACTTCTTTGTGTCCTGGGACCTGGAAGTCCCACCTCTACCTTCTGCCCAGCAATTGGCTTCTGGCCTTCTTTATTAACAAATCAAGAACCAATTAAGCAACTAGACCTTATTACCAGCACCTCCTTTTACAATTGTGTTTATAAGAGATCCCTTTTTATTAAGAATGGTATGATGTGCCAACTCTCCTAAGACCGGGTCAACATCCCCATACTCACTACCCCAGGATTCCTAGAGACATGTTACCCCAAAGTAAGCAGGAAGTAGTTAAAGATCAAAACGACCCTATTCCTGCTCCACTATCTCCTCTTTCTAATCTTTTATTTTTTAATTAAACCAAAACAGGGGAATGTTAGCATGTTGTCTATGCTCTACCCCACAGTTACCTGGCAACAGCTAGGTGTCCCTGACTCACTATAAAAAGGGGCTGCTAACCCTCTCTGCTCTCCCTTGCTCTCTTGCCTTCTTGCTCTCACTCTGTCCTCTCATCCCTTCCCCCTCTCTGCATTCCCCTCCCCCTCTCTCTACATGCTCATATCTGGACCCACAACTTCTCTCTCTCTCTCTCTCTCTCTCTCTCTCTCTCTCTCTCTCTCTCTCTCTCTCTCCCCCTTTTTCTGTCTCTACTACCCTCTCAACTCCCCTCCCCATGCCCTGAATAAACTCTATGCTATAGAATACTGTCATGTGACTGGTCCTGAAGGGAAAAGGGATGCCTCAGCATGGGCCCACAGAGGCACCCCCTTCCCCAATATCTTACTTACTATGTATCCACCAAACATATTCTTTCTCTCCTTATCTTTTTATAAACACAACTAATGGTGCTTGGAAGATGATCTCTTTCAAATAAAGGATGCATGTGGATGACAATCAGACTGCAGAAATCCATGTGAACCACTTCTGGAAAAGCAAATGTCAGGTCAGAAGTGGCCATGGTTTGGGAACTGAGGAAGGGAGTGCCTGGAAAAAGTCTGCAATGAGTCTCAGAGAAATTATAGGTCTATATTCCATTGTGATGGAGACATCATTATATGTTTTCAAAACTCATAGAAATGTACACCAAATAAATAGACCTTCCTGAATATAAACTATACTTTTGAAAAAGCTCCCACTGACTTTAACCACTGTATTTGCTCATTCACATATATCACTAAGACTAAATACTTACGATTAGAGGTTGTAAGTATTATATAATGTCCTTTAAATTATGGCTCCATATAGAATTCTCAACATTTATTTTTTGTTGTTTATAGTTGTGACCTTTCTTCTCATTGTATTAAGGTGTGTCTTTGTATTTTCAATTAATAATTCTGAACCTGTAGAGAGCTAAATGCTCACAGGATTTTCGTATCGTCATTCATATAACCATCACCTGCTTTTCTATGTGTAAATGCTTGTATTTCTTCCACAAATACAGAGAGACTAGGATCATGTTGAAGAGCAGTACCTGGTATGTCTTATAGAAGAGACTTTAGGCATTTAATCATTCAGTTTCCAACAAGATTCCAAACCAGACATTTTTTATATGGTATTATGAGTAAGGTTTATGAATAATCCTCTGTGTTTACACCAGTATAATTCTGATACTGTCTTTCATTCTGATACATAAATGGAAACTTTGAAACCTATATTTTCATACTGTATACATGTGGATCTCCTTCTAAATTTGAATACATTGTAGGAAGCCGTGGTTAGCGGTGATACATGTGCCATTCCAAGATGGCGCGGGCATCCCGTGTCTCCACTAGTAAACAATTAACTGCGCAGGTGCAAAGGCAAAAAAGCACGCCAAAGTCACTGGCCAATCCCGAGGCGTAATATTGGGTGATGAGTGAACAGCCAATCAGAAGTGAACACACACCACTCTAGGGCATAAATAGCAGTTATGAGATGCCTGCAGCTAGTTATACAACAGCTGCACTTTAGACATGAGCTCCACATTTACAACAGGAACAGTTTTCACTAGCTAAATAAATATTTGAGTATTTGATTTCAAAAAGCTAACCCTCCTGAGGCAGAGGGAGAAGGAGTTCCAAGCCAGCTTGGGGTAAAGTATGAAACTTTGCCAAAAAGTCCACCACCACTATCACCATCATCATCATCAGTAAATAATAATAATAATAATAATAATAATAATAATAATAATAATAATAATAATTTCAGTTAGAATACTTGGTTTAAGTGATAAGCATTAGCATTTGTTGTGAATTTTGTGTTTTGATAAATATCAATCTTGTTTTCTCAAAATCTAGTATTCTGTAAATGAAAAAAAAATTAAGGTGAAGGAACAGAAATGAGGGGAAAAGGAAGATAAAGAAGCACAATAAAATGAAGCATAGACACTTTGAAAAACCAAAAAAATGATTTTCCTTCCTTTCTGAAGAACGAAGCAGAAAATCCCATTACATTCTTTTTCTGTAATTTATCAAGAGCTCAAAATGGAAAGGATTTAATCCTGGGTGGGTTCAGCCCCACCAACCCCTCCCCCACCACCTCCTTACAGTTCTTTTTTAATTTCAATGGATCTGCAAAACACAAGCCCCAAGCTTCCCAGGCAACTTCTATCACTATGCACATTGCAAAGCCATTCCTTGAATTTCCTTCACAAGTAGAGCAACCATTTGTACAGCAATTTGGTGTAATCCACCAGAGTGTAATTACCAGATCCCTGGGAAGAGTGGACCTGCAAGCTAAGTACAAAGAAAGAAAGAAAGCTGGAGCTGCAGCTCTGGCTCTTAAATGACTCACTCTTCATTTCTCTTGCCTGAGAACTATTCAAGTATTGCCTGCTCCAACAGAGTAACTAATGTAACAACCTCATAGCTAATCCTGTCTGCTTTCTCCTAGTCTGCAGACCCACTGTGACAGGCTCACAGAAGCCCTTCTGTTCTTGTTCTTTTGTTCAAGGTTCAGCTCTTCTGCCTTCCTGTCCCTGGTGAAGCTCCTCTCTGCTCTTACAGTTTGGTTCAAATACTATTAACTACATACCCATTTCTCCCTCCTGCAGGCTGTCTGTGGTATTGAGCATAGGGAGGGAAGCCTCTGTGGCTCTCATCTCAGAGCTAAGAAACACATGGGAGGTTCTAGTATTTAAGGAGGGAGCTTGAACTCCTCCCTTATGAGCAGGAACTTGTTTGTTTCAAGTTGAACCCCAATCTCATTGCAGGGAAGGGATTTCACTGGACTGTAATGAAGCAATATTAATGCTGTAGACAGAGATTTAGAGCAGAGCAACTTCAGGGGATGGAAGGCGAGACTGTAAGGCTTGGGAAGCCCCCAAAGGGGACCCCACTCGAGTCACAGGATGGCACGCACCCAAAGGACACACAGAAGACCAACTTGCTGCAAGAACATGAGGTAGTTTAATGGTGGAACGTTCCGGGCCGACACGTGTCTCAATGTGGGAGACAGGGGCATCGACCTTGTGGCTCCAGGGTTTAGGGTTAATATAAGCTCGGGGTGGGGAAAAGGAGAAACTTTCTCGCGGGTGCACACGATTGGTTGTTTTCCAATTTGAACGTCTGGCCAAACCGGTCCATGGGGGCAGGGAGCAGTTCCTGCAGGCAGATGTTTATCTCTTATCTTCATTCCTGGGATGCCTCGGTAGCCCATT
This sequence comes from Arvicanthis niloticus, assembly GCF_011762505.2. Taxonomy (NCBI): domain Eukaryota; kingdom Metazoa; phylum Chordata; class Mammalia; order Rodentia; family Muridae; genus Arvicanthis; species Arvicanthis niloticus. The sequence continues at coordinate 66,566,165 of NC_047666.1, read as the reverse complement.
GTCCTGTAACTCTGCATTCTTTGTTTACGGATTAACTGGCCTCTGGTTGGCAAACCAGAGGGGCAACTTTAGCTACTCAGGCTAGGGAAAAAGAATCTATAATTCATGGGACCCATAAAATTTTCTTTTAAGACCAGTTTTACTGTCCTACAGGAATCAACCAGGAAATAAAAGATAAGAACAAAAAGAAAATATTATTTGTTACTGACCATCTCCTGCCCTGAATACCACAGATCAGAGGTGATCTTCTGGGTAGGTGAGTCTCATTTCGTTACAGTTCTGAGTTCTGAGAGCATTACTTATGGGGACACCTAGGTCAAGAGGAGCCTGTGCATTAAGAAGCTCAGAGAGAGAATCTCTAGAAGACAGAGTCAGAAAGGAGAGAGCCGAGACACACAGTCAGTGCTAAACACACTTCTTGCCTCTCAGAAAATAAGAGATCCTTTGTTCTGGAGCCAGATCATGTCTCAGGATGATGGATCCAGGCTGTCTCATGTTACATGTTTATATACAGAAATATTTTGCTAGTGGTGTGAAGACAGAAGGATAATGCCCACTGCCATCAGTGCAAGGAGTGCATATCTGGCTGTCTCTGCACATGTTAACAACCAGTCCATTTCCCATGAGAAGAGGCTGTGTTAATGGGATTAGTTTAGCCCAATAGTCACATTCACCTATTTGAAACATTGGAAAATTACCCTTTGGCCCATTAAAAAATTATTACTTGAAGGAGTCATATCTATGACTCCTACACATTGTGCCCTCCCCCCAGCCTTGCAGGCCTGAATGAGCTGTTTACCTTGGTAGACCAAAACAATAGGACCTAGGAGGCATTGCCTTGGCAGCCTTGGTGACCTGTAGTCTGCTATAGGAGCTAGGAGAATGGACTGCCTGCTGAGCTTGCCTTGACACCTCCTGCTGCTATCCCCTCACCCAGCTGCTGGGGTGAAATGAGAAGAGACTCTGGGGGTGGGGCTTCCCCTTTATATGTTAAAGCAAAATATTAAACTTGATCAGAATACATTGTCTTGGCCCCATGTTTTCTCTTGCCCTCCATTCCTCTTTCATTCCCAGCCTTCCTTTCAGTTGAACCTGGTTCTCATAGTTGCAGGGAGCTACAACACATATGTCTAGGAGTCATGTGGTCACAGGAGTCTGTCCTCTCCTGCTGCCTTGAGTCCTGGGATCCAAGTTAGTAGCTCAGGCTTATGTGGAAAGAAATTTTAAGCCCTGATTCATCTCCCTGGTTCATCTCCTTTAAAAAAAATAAAACCATAACTTGCTTATTGTCTTGATTATAGTTTTGAAAGAAAGCTGGCAATGCTTTATTTAATATATGCAAATATAAAAGTATTCCTTTATAACATGTTAGTATTTTTTCAACTTCTGAGTAGAAAATACTTTTTCAAAACTAGGACTTCCTAGATCAGCAGTTAGAATTCCCCTGAGTTCTGTTCCTGGAAGCCACACTGTGTAATACATAACTGCCTATAACTCCAGCTGCAGAGGACGTGTTGTCTCTGTTCTCTGTGGGCACCCACATATGCTTGCACATGAATCTTTAAGAAGGAATAAAATAAGGAAGAAAGAAAAAAAGAAAGAAAGAAAGAAAGAAAGAAAGAAAGAAAGAAAGAAAGGAGGAGGAGGGGTGGAGAGAAGGAAAGAAAGGGAGGAAAAGGGAGAAAGAGAGGAAAAGGGGAGAGGGGAACAGAGAAAGTGAGAGAGAGAGAGAGAGAGAGAGAGAGAGAGAGAGAGAGAGAGAGAGAGAGAGAATAAGATATGATACCTAGAGAAGTTAATCTATCTTGGAACCATGTTCAATATCTTGTCCTGAGAAGAAAGATATTGATCTTTGTGATATATATATATATATATATATATATATATATATATATATATATATATATATTCTCACTGGATCTGGAGCTTACAGATTAAGTTAGGCTAACTGACCAGCGATTTCCAAGGAGCCACCAGTCTCTCCCTACCTGAAACTGAGTTTACAGATCATGTTTCCAGGCCCAGCTTTCTTACGTAGGTTATGAAGGACAGAATTCATATTCTCTCACTTATGTGGCAAGCACTTTTCTGACTGCGCCATCTTCCCAGGCCCTGAAGATGATCTTTAGAAAAAACATATAGAATATGATCTTTGCTTTTTGAATGAAATAGTTGTATGCAAAAGCTGTTGTCTCAAGTTCCTCACTGACAACAAAGTCCCTCAGCTCTTCTGCATCTGGTGACCAAAGGCTGATGATGCTCTGTGTGAGTAGAACTTAGTGCTGTTCTGTATGACAGCTGAGGACTGATGACCTCTGTCACCAACAAAGTCTTCAAAGTCACATGGAGGAGCCTGTGCTGGCTGTCTAGGTAGTTCTGTCTTTGTAATTGATCAGAAGTCATTTGGATTATACTTCCTGCTCACATTTATTCTTCAGATTTATTATTTAGATAGCTGGTAGTGATGATGGTTAGAGGTGGCATTTTCAGTTTAGCAGCAATGAGTTGATTTCAGCCAACTCCTTCACCCCTTGTCAGTTCATTTCTCATGTAAAAATAAAGCCCTGCTTTTTCTAAACTACAAAGTCTCCTGCTGAAAAGGCAGACTCACAGGCTTCACACTAAAAGGGATAAACTCATGAGTTTCAATGTAAAAACAAACTCAGGCTATCATACTACTAACACTAACATTTTACCATCCTCATTCCTTCACTTAAAATAACTTGCTTTTTAATGCCTACTCTCAGTAATCAACCACCTATGTCTCAGTAAATGATTGGATTTTAAAATGGCTTAAAATTCATTATAGTTGTGAGGGTCTAAGAAAGGAATTTAAAGAATGTGAGGTCTAAAAAAGTGATTTGAGGTACGCAAATGCAAACTGTAAATGTTTGAGGATGTGACTTGAGGTATGTGAAAAATGATTCTTAAAGGCAATATATAAGATTCCAAAGGTTCAGAGTTTAAACATTAATAGCTAGTAAGTTATTAATATAGCCTTGGTAATGTATTGGCTACAATTATCAAAGTAACAGAATCAAGTTTTTAAAATTTTCTTTGGTTGTTTTCTAATTTAGAAATGGATAGATAGATAGATAGATAGATAGATAGATAGATAGATAGATAGATAGATACAAATAAACTTATAGATACATACAGATAGGTGAAAGAAAGATGAAAGAAAATCTGGCCGCCATTCGGAACAGACCACTCCAGACCACGAGGTTCCAGGGGGGCGGGGGGGGGCAGGTTTATTCAGGGGAAAGGGCAAAGGTGGGGAGAGATAGGTGGGAGAGATAAGAGGTTAAAGAGAACTCGGGTCGGGGGTCCTGCCTGTTTTATATGGGCGTGACGTAGTATCTCCCAGGTAAAGGTGAGGTAGCCAGATGGATTCTGGGAGCGTGCGGCTGTTGCCTCAGCAACGATGTGGGAGTCACCTAAAAGTGACATCACTGGGTTCGGAGCCTGATACCAACATATCTCCCTTTTTCTTATTATAAAGAAGAGAAGAAAAGTGGAGGGGAAGTCGATGGTGAAACGGGAGTTGGGACACAGTGTCTCTTAAACTACTTCCTGCTGTGTAGGGGCATAGTCCATTGTGGGGAGTAGCTAGCTTTCACCATCAGGGTCCACTCGGTAGATACATGTATCAGGTTCCTCTGTGGGCAGTGGCTGGTAATCCTGTAACAGGAACTGATTAATAATTTGGTTAGAAATAATAACACCAGGAGGATGACAAGAAAGGGTGTTATAAAAGAGAGTATCTTGTTTTTTATATGGGATTTTTTCAAAAAAATCTTAGAACTGGAGATCTCACGTTCCTTAAAAACAGCATTCTTTCTGGACAAACTGGCGGAGACCATTTCAGGACATCTGGCCCTCGTCAGTTCTGAAGCAACACAGCTGGAATCTCGCAGATCTTGTGGTGTTGGTGGAAGTGGTTGGTCTGTGACCTAGCATATGTATCTGACAAGACCAATATGGGCAGCCCCCATAGTCATCTCGTCAGTTTCTACAATAAACAAGTGTAGAGAGCATGATATTTAGATGAGTAACGGATATAGAGATGATAGCAGCTTGGACTGGTTCTTGGCCCCCGGCTATGGAGCAGTTTCCTGACCCTGGATAGAGACAAGCAGCAGGGGAGGATGAGAAAGCCATGTCTAATCCAGTGAGGTCGAACTCGGCTGCCGGAGTAGAGTCTCATGTTCTGGGATTGAGGGCAAGGTGGGTGATTTCGAAGTCCTCTGGAGCTTAATAGAGCACCGTCCTGTTAGAGTCGACGTGTATGAGGAGTCAATTTTAGGTGGGGGGATGAAAGGCTTGAGGTGAGACCAGTGGACCCAATGAGGGAGTCCCTCAAGTTTAGCAGCTGTAGGGGTCACAAGAATTACCTTAAAAGGACCCTGCCATTTGGGAGAGAGGGGTGAGGGCCGGTGATCTAGAGGGGAGAGAAGGACTTGGTCTCCAATGCTGACAGGCAGGTGGACAGAAGACAGTGTGTGGTCGAGGTAGATGGCCGTCAGCAAAGTTCCACAAGAGAGAACGGAGGTGGCAAAGTAATGGGGTGAGTAGATGGTCTGGGAGGGGAGAGCACTTTGGTGAAAGACCAGGAGTTAGGACTGGATGTCCATATATGAGTTCAAAGGGTGAGATGAGGAGAGACCACTTGGGGAGAGCTCGTAGCCTGAAAAGGGCCAGAGGTAAAAGTTTTACCCAGTCAAGATGAAGTTCCTGTGATAGCTTAACAAGAGTGGTTTTTAAAGAGCGGTTAGTTCTTTCTACCTTACCTGAAGATTGAGGGTGGTAGGGAATATGAAAATGCCAGGGAATGTCTAAGGCCTTAGATACAATTTGAGAAACCTGGGAAGTAAATTCGGGACCATTGTCTGACTGGAGAGAGGCTGGGACACCAAATCGGGGGATGATCTCTCGGAGGAGGAGATCAGAGACTGTCTGAGCCCTTTTGTTAGTTGTGGGAAAAGCCTCTACCCAGCCTGAGAAGGTGTCCACCAAAACCAGGAGGTATTTGACACGTTTGACGGCGGGCATGTGGGTAAAGTCAAGTTGCCAGTCAGTTCCAGGAAGGGAACCTCTAGCCTGGTGGGTAGGAAAAGGGGTGCTACGATACCTGGAGTTGGGATCTGACATCTGACAGATTCTGCAAGAAGCAGTGATAGATTTTAAGAAACTTGAGTCCTCAGGAGTAGGCTGTAGGTGAGTCTTAACAAAATGAGACAATGCTTGGCTGTTAGGATGAAAGAGTTGGTGAAGATAGGACAGAGTTTGACGAGTGTCAGGGGGTGTAGGTGGGGATGTGGGTTGCAGTGTAAGAATGTCCTGGGGAGGGTGAGATGAGTCTAGGCCCCTAAGGGCTGCAGCTCTAGCTGCCTCATCAGCTCGGTTGTTTCCCTTGGAGACAATAGAGTCATCCGTCCTGTGGGATCTGCAGTGGACAATCCCAATAGCTGTGGGGAGATGGGAGGCCTTTAGCATGGCCATAATTTGGTTTGCATTAGTTACTGATCCTCCTTTTGTGGTAAGTAACCCACACTCCTTCCAGATGGCAGTGTGGGACAGGAGGATATGGAAAGCATATTTGGAATCTGTGTAGATGTTGAGGGATTGTCCCTGTGCCAGCTGGAAGGCACGGGTAAGGGCTATTAGTTCAGCCTGTTGGTTGGTGGTGTGATCAGGAAGGGCCTGTGCCTCCACCACTTTGGTGTCTGACACTTTGGCATAGCCAGCTTTCCTGGCTCCTTCATGTAAAAAGGAGCTTTCATCTGTATACCAGGTATAGGTGGCTTGGGGCAATGTGCCCTCCTGTATGTGTGAAGGATGAGGTAGTAGTTCCTCTAAAGTTTCAGTGCAGGAGTGAGATAGGGAGTGGTTAGTATTAGGTAGAGGAAGAAGATTGGAAATATTAAGAGGTGGGCATGATTGAAAGCTGAGGGTAGAGTCTTCTATTAGGGCTACCTGGAGAGAAAGAACCCTGGAGAGAGGTAGAGTCTGTAAGCCTTTATAAGTTAGGAGCTGTGACAGGTTGTGGGAAGAGGGAACAGTTATGGGCGATCCCAAGGTTAGTTTCTTTGACTCTCGAATAAGGAGTTCTGCAGCTGCTTAGGTACGAATACAAGGTGCCCATCCCTGGATGATTAGATCTAGTCTTTTTGGCAAGTATGCTACAGGTGCAAAAGATGGTCCCAGTTGGTGACCTAAGACTCCAAGGGCAAACCCCTCCTTTTCAGTTACGTAGAAAGAAAAAGGACGAGTCAGGTCAGGGAGATGCAAGGCTGGGGCCTTAAGGAGAGCCTGTTGGAGCCTTTGAAAGGGCTTAGTAACAGGTTTGAGAAGAGGTTCGTGGGTGGGACCTAATGCTGCTTCATATAAGGGGCGAGAAAGTAGGGAAAAGGAAGGAACCCAGGAGCGCAGAAAGCTAGCCATTCCTAGGAATGATAAAATCTCTTCCTTTGTCGAAGGAACAGTTAGAGACTGAATCAGATTCTTTCTACCTAAGGTAATAGCCTTGTGGGTTGGGGTAATTGTTAGTCCCAAATAAGTAACCTGAGAAGTAGACAGTTGGACAGTTGGACTTTAGAAGGTGAGACCCTGTAGCCCCGACTGGAAAGGAAATTTAGAAGAGCAGCAGTGTCAGCTTGGCTAATCTCTAGAGAGGGGCTACAGAGGAGGACATCATCTATGTAAAGCACAATCTTAGATCTAGGGAGCGATAAAGAGAGCAAGTCAGAAGCCAGGGCCTGGCCAAATAGGTGTGGGCTGTCCCAGAATCCCTGAGGTAGAACAGTCCAGGTAAGTTGGGTAGAAAGTTGGGTGTCAGGATCTGTCCAGGGAAAGGCGAATATGTCCTGTGATCGGGCATCTAGAGGGATAGAGAAGAATGCATCCTTGAGATCTAGGACTGAGAAATGAGAAGTCCCTGAGGGAATAGTAGAAAGAAGTGTGTAAGGGTTAGCTACAACAGGATGGAGGGGAACCACTGCAGAATTAATGCGTCTGAGGTCTTGGACCAGGCGATAGGTACCATTAGGTTTCTTTACTGCTAATATAGGGGTATTAAAGGGAGAGGAGGTAGGGCAAAGGAGTTTTTTTCCTTAAGAGGTCAGAAATGATAGGCTTACGTCCTCTGAGGCTATGGAGGGAGAGAGGGTATTGAGCTTGGGTGATGTACCTGGTAGAGTCCAGTAACTGGATGACAACAGGAGAATGATATTTAGCAACAGAGGGGTTCTGGATGTCCCAAACTCGGGGGTCTACCTGAGAATCTGGTAAGGGAAATAACATGTTAGTGTTAGTAGGTTGACTGGCTAGAAGAAGGAGCAGAGGAACTGCTGGCGAGCTTGGGTTTAGGCGAATTGAGGGAGCAAAGGAAATAGAGGCTCCCAACTTAGCTAAAATATCTCTTCCCAATAAGGGGACAGGACATGTAGGCACTACCAAAAAGGAATGGGTGAGAGGTACACCCCTAAAAATGCAACTAACTGGGGGAGTCTGGTGAGGAAGGTAAGGTTGTCCTCCTACCCCGACAATAGGAAAACGCGAAGGTGAGGTGGGTCCCCAAAACTCTGTCAGGACCGAGTAAGTGGCCCCAGTGTCCAAGAGAAAGGAGATGGGTCTTCCATATGCCATAATATCTACCCAGGGCTCCCTGCTAGTGATAGGTGTGGTCGGGTCAAGAGAGCTCGGGCCCCGTCAGTCCTTCATAGCCAATCTTAGAAGGTCAACTGAAGGTTTTTCTGGGAGTGATGTCCCTCTGTTCTGAGCAACATGAGGGCAATCAACACCCCAATGTCCCTTCTGATGGCACCTGGGGCACGGTCCCCTTGGTTTGCTGGGGTTGGGGCAAGCCTTCGCCCAATGACCTTGTTGACCACATTTATGGCAGGGGCCAAGTGGTCCCTGAGTCTTCAAAGACCAGGAGTCTGGGGTAGCGGCTGAGGCTGGTCGGATAGCCTTTGCCAGCATGTGGTATTTCTGTTTTCGGGCTTTCTCATCTCTCTCATGGTACACCTTGAAGGCCAGCGCCAAGACTTCTGCCTGTGGAGTTAGGGGCCCCCTCTCCAATCGCCTAAGTTTAGCTTTTATGTCGGGGTAGCTCTGGGAAAAAATGTAGGTCATCAGAAGTTGCTTACCTTCCGGATTTTCAGGGTCCAGATTGGTATACTGCAATAAAGCCTTTGTAAGGCGTTCTAGAAACTGAGACGGGTTTTCCTGTTTGTCCTGGACAACCTCTTGGAGTTTCTCAGTTTACTGGCTTTAAGGCTGCCTTTCTTAGGACTGCCAAAAGACATGTTATAAATCTGTCTCTAGCTAAGATACCACCTTCGGAATTGTAATCCCATTGAGGATCCTGGTCAGGAACTGCCTCAGATCCGATTGGATATGTTCCATCTGTCTGATGAATCTGATCTGCGAGTGTTTTTGCCTCCTCCCAAACTCACCTGCGTTCATCAGGAAGTAAATTGTTAATGAGAATCATATGAACATCATGAAAATTCAAGCTATAAGACTGAGTGATGTACTGGAACTCTCTAATAAAGGCGGAGGAGTTAGAGGTATAAGAGCCCAATCTGCTCTCTATTTGAGAGAGTTCGCTTAGTGAGAAAGGAACATGTACTCTGACAAGGCCATCTACTCCAGCCACTTCCCTCAGGGGAAGGACAGATGCTGGTTTAGGTGTCCCTGGAGGAGAAGGAATTGGAGGTTTGGCTGTGGATAGGAGGGGTAAAGGTCGGAGCCAACACAGGGCGATTAACATGGCCTGCAGCTGGCACAGAAGGAAGGGAGGGGTCTGGGGAGGTTGAGTTAGTAGACTCTGAGGTATCTTGGTGAGAAGAAAACGAGGCAGCAGTATGGGTTTTCGGCGGCATGGAAACAGGTCTGCGACGGAAGGGGGGTGGTTCGTCAGCTGGATCTAGGAGTGTTGTGTCATCTAATGGGGGTTGAGGAGGTTCCATTGCTAAAAGGACCTGGGGTGGGAAACAGGCAGAAGACATGGAGGGATTAGAGCGAAAGTAGATGAATGATTGGATATAGGGAATTTTTCCATTTACCAGACTGTTGTATGTATGAATGAAGACCCATTAAAATGATTGGGTCTAGCGTGCCATTATGTGGCCACTTTAAACCATTATCTACCCGAATCCAAACTTCATTGCAGAGATGTATCAATTTGGAAGGCCTCAAAGCAGGCGTTAATTTTAGAGATCTGAGGTTTTCCCAGTGGGGTGTCTGAGGGTGCGGCTGAAGACAATGTAGTGCCCGATAGATAGAAAGATAGCAAGAAAATCAGGCACTGCCTAGATAATCAGGTCGTCACGAGATTAACTAGGGGCCCCAGCGAATTCCGGGAATTCGCTGGAAGCAGTTTAACCTGGTACCAGGATTTCCGGCATCTGCAAGAGCTCAGAACGGGGAGAGAGGCTGTAAACTGCTTTGGGGAGAGGGGGAGTCACCCAGCGGCCAATGTCCTAAGTAGTAGTTCAGCTAGGAGGCCAGTCATAGGGACTGAGGCAGACAAATGCCAACACCTCTCAGCCCAGGGAAGGTTCCAAGGGGGAGGAGGTTTATTCAGGGGATAGGGCAAAGGTGGGGAGAGGAAGGTGGAAGAGAGATAAGAGAGCGAGTCAGGGGGGTCCTGCCTGTTTTATATGGGTGGTGATGTAGTATTTCCCAGGTAAAGGTGAGGTAGCCAGGTGGATTCTGGGAGTGTGCGGCTGTTGCCTTGGCAACGATGTGGGGGTCGCCTAGATGTGATGTCACTGGGTTCGGAGCCTGATACCAACAGAAACTGCTGGAACAGGGCCAGGAGCCATGCTGGCGCCAACTGACAACTGACTTTCCTTTTTGTTATTGGTTTGTGTTTCATTTCTCTTTCAGAGCACTCTGATTTAGAAACATAACCCAAGCTGACTTTCCTGAGGTCACAGGAATTTTCAATTCCCCCTAAAATGGAGGTCTCTTTCTCTAACTCCAGAACCCTGAGCCAGAGACTAATAGATTTCTTCCTGCATCAGAGTGAAGACTGGCTCAGTGACAAGGACTCTGGACCTTTCTTATCACAGGCCTGCAGCAGTTCTGGGAAACAGAGAACCCTGTGGAGACTTCTGGCCTGGGTTGAGGAGATATTTCACCAGCATCACAGGGACATTTAGGCAGCAAGACTACACTGTGTAATAAAGTAGAGGTGTCACTGTGGGACACAAGTACCCAGCCATTTGTCCTGACCCACAGAAAGCATTGTAGGCACTGGCTCAGTTTCATAACAGAGTCAATATTTATTCTAGGCTGGTCATGTGTGCTTCCCACTGGGGGATGTTGACCACAGGGACAGGGAGAAGTGGAAAAACAGCAAAGGCAAAGTCACAGGACTTTCCACTCAAATTTTCCTGTGACAGTGGAAGTACTCTTCAAGTCTGCATTTTAAAAGGCAGGAAGGCAGAGAGCTTTGTATGATATTATAGTCGCCATAATATCATGTCTCCAGGCAGGTCAGAGGTTTATTCTTAATCTGAAGTTTCGCCTTAAAGGGCCTTTTCTACCACTGTAATGATTTCAAATGTAACCCAGTGCAGCAGTTTCTCCTTGACTCTTAGAAGCTATAGCAAATCAGCGGTGTTGAGTGCCAACTTTATTCCAGGAAGAAGAATAAGAAAAAAAAAAAAAAACAGATTTTACTGTATAATAAAAAATTATACCCAATAGTCACTGTCGGGCCATGGGATGCTATCCTGGTCCTTGGGTTGTAAGTGTTCAGCCATGCCCCCAGAACCCATGCTCCTGACAAGAGGTTTAATCTCCATTGAACCTGCACTTTCAGTCACATAGAGGGCATAATCTAAAGGCCAGGGGGAATAGCCAATTAAGTTATTCCCTCCCCTCTTCCCCCTCTCTTTAAAAGCCAAGCTCCCCTGGCTTTCTTTGGGAGCACATACCATCTACACCCACTCACCATGCCATGAACAATAAAAGCTTTGGAAAACCAGGCTCCACATGTCCTGGGCCTGCAGCAGGCAGGTTCCCAGCCTTTGGATCCGTGAACTGCAAGCACCTGCCTGCCCAGGGCAGCTGTGTAAATGTGGGACCCACCACAGGCAGTGTGGGAAGTGTGGCAGGACCCCACTGCCAGCCCTCTTGACTTTGTTCGTGCCACTGGACTCCCCTTGCGCTAGAGTTTTTTCCCACAAGTCACATTCATCTATTTGAAACATTGGAGAGTTACCCATTTGGTCCATTAAAACATTACTTTATTACTTGAGGGGGGCACATTTATGCCACAGCATAAGTGTAGGGGTCATATTGTCATAGGAGTCTGTTTTCTACTGCTGCCTTGGGTTCCTGGGATCCAGATCAGATGTTCAAGGTAATGTGGCAAGAATCTTTAAACCCTGAATCCATCTCCTTTATAATCTGGTTTAATCCATCATCCTGGTCCATCTCCTTTTAAAAAACCTGTAACTTATTCATTATTTTTTCTTGGTTATATTTTTGAAAGAAAGCTGCCAACTATTTATAACATACGCTAATGTAGGAGTATGGTTTGTTTTTTTTTTTTATAACATATTAGCAATTTTTCAACTTCTGAGTAGAAAATACTTTTTCTAAACTAGGACTTCATAGATCAGCAGTTAGAATTCCCCTGAGTTCTGTTCCTGGGAGCCACACTGTGTAACTCATAACTTCCTATAACTCCAGCTGCAGAGGACGTGTTGTCTCTGTTCTCTGTGGGCACCCACATATGCGTGCACATGAATCTTTAAGAAGGAAGGAAAGAAAGAAAGAAAGAAAGAAAGAAAGAAAGAAAGAAAGAAAGAAAGAAAGAGGAAGGAAGGAAAGAAAGAAAAAAGGGAAAGAAGGAAGGAAGAAAATATAGAACTCCTTAAATATTCTAGGTTATCCCCTCCCAGTTTACCTCCCTTACTGCCCAACTTACTTCCCACACCACACACCCCTCTCCAAACTCCACAGTCAGCCAGAATCCTGGAGTTGTGAGGGTTTAGGGTTTTGGTTGTTAGATTTTATTTTGAGGCAGCACGAGGATCTGAAATAGGGCAGTTGCTTCATTCACCCAAGAATTTTTTGGGTTCTTTGTGTTTTATTTCTCTGCAGAACTTGTGGCAAAAAAGAAATGTAAGTATATGCAATGCATTTTTCTCCAGAAATAAGAAATCTGGATATCTAATTAGCTCTAAATATCCTTTAGAAGAAAAGAAGGAAGTTGGGGTATGGTGGTGCACAACTTTAATCCTAGCATTTTGGAGGCAGAGGAAGGCAGATCTCTGTAAATTGGAGCCCAACCTGGTCAATAGAACAAGTTCCAGGACAGCAAAGAAACCTTGTCTAGGAGATGGGGTAGGGGAGGAATAATATATAATACCTAGCACAAGTCAGTCCATCTTGGAAGAAAGATATTGTTCTCTGTAGTTTTTATAAGACAGGTTCTCTCCCTGAATCTGGAGTTCACAGATTAAGTTAGGCTAACTGACCAGCAAGTTCCAAGGATCCACCAGTCCCTTCCTACCTGAAACTGAGTTTACAGCTCATGTTTCTAGGCCCAGATTTCTTGTGTAGGTTATGAAGGACAGAATTCATATTCTCTCACTTATGTGGCAAGCACTTTTCTGACAGTGCCATCTTCCCAGGCCCTGAAGACGATCCCTAGGAAAAACATGTGGAATGTGATCTTTGCCTTTTGAATGAAATACTTGTATGCAAAAGCTGTTAGGACCTGTTTCAAGAACTGGCCCCAGTCTCCATTCTTGCTTGACAGTGTAGTGAATGGATGTAAAATCTGTGTGAGAAGTGACATCTTATGTGAAGTTCAAGGGTTGTAGTAATAGGGCTGGTTAAAGAACAAAATCCTGGAAGGACATGGAAGCACAACACCTGCAATCCCTCACTTGGAAGATAGGGGCTGGAAGATCCAGGACAAACTTAGGCAATGTGAGACACTTAAAAGTCTTAAAAGAAACTTAGAACACAAGACAATAAAAATATCATTGGGCTTTTTTGATCTGCCTATGATAACATTGTTATCATAGAAGGAACAGAGGTTCTTGTATTCACAGATAAAACTAGGGGAAACCAGTACTGTTAAACATGCAGACTTGACTTCTGGTCTGGGCCCAAGAACTTAGCAGATCACCTGCAGCAACTCTGAACCCAAACTCACAAAACCCAGATGAAGCAGGGGTACCAGGAGCTCTAACCAGGGCAGTATCTCAGGTAAGGAATCAGCAACACTCACCCCAAACAGGGAGTAGCTGGGGCACACAGAGACCCAGAAATTCACTCCTGGCCAGGAGCACTGGTACCTTCCTGTCTGGGCCTGAGCGCTCAGCAGATCCCAGGAGATAGCTCTGCACCCAATCTCACAGTGTAGAGTGAAAAATTATAAAGACCATTTTATGAAATATATACAGGCTCACTAGTTCCAAGAAAGCAGAACTGGATATAAGATTTCAGGCCTTTACTGTCACTGCCCCTGGGCACATTCTGGGTAGAGGGCATTATCTCTGAATCAGAGGACACTTGCTAGATTAACATTCCTCAAGCCTCAGGGTGGGGAAGGCCCAAAGCAAGAAGACACATTCCTGACCTCAGAAAAAGATACAAGTCATCTAGGTGAGGCTATGACCGGAGCAAGTGAAAAATAGTTAACCTGAAATAGTTGGTAATGACAAGGTAGGGCACAATGACATGGTAAACTACATTCTTGAGAAAAATGAGTGTGCAGAGTGATTTTCACATGATTCTAATCATTTAAGGTGAGTTCCTCTGAAATGTTCCACTGTTCTTGGTCCCCCCTCCCCCTTGGTCTTTCCAGTGTTACAGCCTGCTGGTGTTCAAAATTTTTAAAGCAACCAATCATGTGTAACTGCTCAAAAACACAACCAATCATGTGTAACCGCACAAAATTCCTCCCTTTCCCTACCCCATGCTATAAAAACCCCTCAGCTTGCTGGCCTTTTGTTAAAATTCTGTTCCTGCGTGGACGACCAGTTTTGACCTTGGCTAGCCAAATTCCCCAATAAACCTCTGCTGATTGCATCCAGGTACGGTGTCTTGGAGTTTGTGGGTGGTCGTGACTTCCTGAGACTTGAGCAAGGGTCTCCCTATTTTGGGGGTCTTCAACAGAACCCAGAGGAAACGGGGCTCTCAGGAGCTCTAAGCTGGGCAGTATCTTAGGTAAGGAGGCAGCAATACTCACACCAAATAGAAAGTAACTGGGACCCACTGGAACCAAGAAATTTACTCCTGGGTGAGTGTACCAGTTCCTTCCTGTCTGGGCCCAAGCACAGAGCAGATCCCAGGAGGCAGTTCTATACCCAACCTCACAAAACCCAGAAGTGGCAGGGCTCCCAGGAGTTCAAACCTGGGCAGTATCTCAGGTCAGGAGACAGCAATACTCTACCCAAACAGGGAGTAACCAGGACCCACAGGGACCCAGGAATTCACTCCTGGGCCAGAGCATTGGTTCCTTCCTGTTTCCACCTGAACACTGAGCAGATCTTGGACCTCAGCTATAACCCCAGCAGCAACACTCATTCCAAACTATTATCTGACACAACCAAGATAATAGGAAAGACAAGGCTCCAGTCAGAGACAGCTCAGGTAGCACCAAGGAGATCCAGATGGTGAAAGGCAAGCACAAGAACACAAGCACCAGCAACCCAGAGTATTTGGCTTCATCAGAACCTAGTTCTCCCACATTAGAAAATCCTGAATTACCAATATCACCAGGAAAGCAAAAGTCAGATCTAAAATCACTTCTAATGATGATGATAGAGAACTTTAAAAAGGACATAAATAACACCCTCAAAAAAATTGAGGAGAACACAGATAAACAGGTGAAAGCCCTTAAAGAGGAAACACAAAAATCCCTTAAAGAATTACAAGAGAATACAACCAAACAGGTGAAGGAATTGAACAAAACCATCCAGGACATAAAAATGGAAGTAGAGACAATCAAGAAATCACAAAAGGAGACTACCAGGGATATAGAAAACCTGAGAAAGAAATCAGGAATCATAGATGCAAGCATCACCAACAGAATACAAGAGATAGAAGAGAGAATCTCAGGTGCAGAAGATACCATAGAAAATATCAACACAGCTGTCAAAGAAAACACAAAATGAAAAAAGTTCTTAACACAAAACATCCAGGAAATTCAGGACACAATGAGAAGACCAAACCTAAGGATAATAGGTATAGAAGAGAATGAGGATTCTCACCTTAAAGGGCCAATAAATATCTTCAACAAAATTATAGAAGAAAACTTCCCTAACCTAAAGAATGAGATGCCTATAATCATTCAAGAAGCCCACAGAATGCCAAATAGACTAGAACAGAAAAGAAATACCTCCTGTCACATAATAATCAAAACACAAAATGCACAAAGCAAAGAAAGAATTTTAAAAGCAGTAAGGGGAAAAGGCCAAGTAACATATAAAGGCAGTCCTATCAGAATTACACCAAACTTCTCACCAGAGACTATAAAAGCTAGAAAATCCTAGACAGATGTCATACAGACCCTAAGAGAACATAAATGCCAGCCCAGGCTACTATACCCAGCAAAACTCACAATTACCATAGATGGAGAAACCAAGATATTCCATGACAAAACCAAATTTACACAATATCTTTCCACAAACCCAGTACTACAAAGAATAATAGCAGGAAAGCACCAATACAAGGAGGGCAATTATACCCTAGAAAGATCAAGAAAGTAAGCCTCTTCCAACAAACCCAAAAGAAGATAATCACACAAACAATGTTAACAAACACTGTTAACAAAAATAACAGGAAGCAACAATCTTCTCTCATTAATATCTCTTAACATCAATGGACTCTTTTCCCCAATAAAAAGACATAGGCTAACAGGCTGGATACGCACACAGGAAGACAAGAAAAAGCCCACACTCACATGGAAATTGAACAATATTCTACTCAATGATAATGTGGTCAGGAAAGAAACAAGGAAAGAAATTAAAGACTTCTTTAGAATTTAATGAAAATGAAGACACATCATACCAAAACCTATGAGACACAATGAAAGCGGTGCTAAGAAGAAAACTCATAGCTTTAAGTGCTTACAAAAAGAAACTGGAGAGGGCATACACTAGCAGTTTGACAACACACCTGAAAGCTCTAGAACAAAAAGAAGCAAATACACTCAAGAGGAGTGTGAGGAGCCGCCCTCACATTCACCGTTGCAAGATGGCGCTGACATCCGTTCGACCAACTGACAAATGGTTTGCACGTGTGCTAGTGCACTGCCTCACCTGTGACACAATACCGGCCAACGGGCTACAGCCAACCATTGGGTGCCACGTCCTAGGCGGGGAGCAGTTTCCTATATAAGGGCTGGGATTTTGCCCCCTCGGGGTCCTCTTCATCTGTAAGCTTATGCTCTCCCTCTCAAGACGCATAAAAGCTTTACTGCAGAAGGATCCTGTGTGTGCCGCGTCGTTCCTGCTGGCGGGAGGTTGCGCGGGCCATCTGGTGCCGAAACCCGGGATATCTCGACCTCGTCATCGTCAGCACCTCAGAGGACCCCTCGATTCAGAGGAGGATTCAGAACTGCAGGGAGGTACATTCGGAGAGGTATGTCTGCCCCTGAAATTTATGGCCTGATCTTCACTGTGATTTTCATGGTCCTTGTTCTAGTTGTTAAAAACTGTTTAGGAGATGAAAACTATAAGGAAGCAGTAAGTGAAGGGCAGGTTACTCTCGAGGGAGTTCAGGACAGCATGTCAGAAACCGAATGGAGTGAGAGGTTGGGCGCGCGCAAGAAAAAGGACGTCCCAAAAAAGAAGGATAGGCACCCTCCTAAGACAGGAGAGATACCCCCGATGGAGTCCAGTATCCCTCGTAAGGAGAGAAAGGGTGGGCTCTACCCCTCTTTGGAGCTGGAGGCACTGACCCTCGACAGTTCGGAAAGCTCCAGTGATGATGACACCTCTGGTAAGGATACTCTTAACTCGGAGGAGGAGGCTGAGTTAGATGAAGAAGCAGCTAGATATGAGGCAGAGAGATATCACCCAGATGATAACAAGAAATATAAAAAATTACCTAGAATTCCTCCTCAAAAGACGGTGCCCTCTGCACCTCCGCCTTATGAGGCGCATCCTCCATCAGGTTACTCGCTTGTACCAGAAAAGGTGAGGAGAAAGATCAGGACTGTATTCCCTGTTTTTGAAACAGAAAATGGAGGGCGAATTCATGTGCCAGTAGATTTCAACCAGCTTAAGGAACTGGCCGAATCTGTTCGCAAGTATGGGACCAATGCTAATTTTACCCTGGTACAGCTTGATAGACTTGCCAATTCAGCATTAACACCAGCCGATTGGCAAATGATTGCAAAAGCCGCCCTCCCTAATATGGGCCAATATATAGAATGGAAAGCACTGTGGTATGAGGCCGCACAAGCACAAGCCCGGGTCAACGCTACTGCCTTGACCCCGGAACAGAGAGATTGGACTTTAGACCTGTTAACAGGTCAAGGGGCTTATACTGCTGATCAAGCTAACTATCATTGGGGAGCCTATACCCAGGTCTCTGCCACGGCCATTAGGGCATGGAAGGCACTTTCCCGAAAAGGGGAAGCGAGTGGACAACTCACAAAGATAATTCAGGGACCCCAAGAGTCCTTTTCAGATTTTGTGGCCAGAATGACAGAGGCAGCTGGGCGTATTTTCGGAGACATAGGTCCAGTCGAGCCCCTAATCCAACAGATAATTTTTGAACAAGCCACTCAGGAGTGCCGAGCAGCCATTGCTCCACGTAAAAACAAGGGCTTACAAGATTGGCTTAGGGTCTGCCGAGAGCTCGGAGGGCCCCTTACTAATGCTGGGCTGGCGGCTGCTATTCTTCAATCACAGAGGCGTCCCCTGATGAGACCCGGTCCAAAGGTCTGCTATAATTGTGGCAAGCCCGGTCATTTTAAAAAGGACTGTACAAATTTGAATAGAAAGGTAGAGACTCCCACTCTTTGTGACAGATGCGGCAAGGGATATCATAAAGCTAGTGCATGCCGTTCAGTAAGAGATATTAGGGGCAGACTCCTCCCCCCGCTGGATAATCAGTCAGACGAGATGCCAAAAAACGGGACATCGGGCCCCCGGTCCCAGGGCCCTCAAAGATATGGGAACCGACTAGTCAGAACCCAGGAAGCCAACAGAAAGAGAAATCAGGAAATAACCCAGGAAGACCCACAAGGGTGGATTTGCGAGCCGCCTCCAACTTCTTACTAATGCCACAAATGAATATTCAGCCAATTCCGGTGGAGCCTATAACACCCTTGCTTCCCGGAATCATGGGCCTTATCCTCGGCCGAGGATCACTCACCCTGCAAGGTTTAATAGTGTACCCCGGGGTAGTGGATGGCCAGCATTCTCCTGAAATACAAGTCTTATGTTCTAGCCCTAGAGGAGTTTTTTCTATTACAAAGGGAGATCGAATAGCCCAGTTGCTATTCCTCCCTGAGGTGGGAAGGGTCAATAGAATGGGAACAGAACAGATGGGCTCCTCAGGTAGTGATCTAGCTTACTTAATGATTCCCTTGAATGAAAGGCCTAAACTGTGTTTAAAAGTAAAAGGAAAAGATTTTGAGGGTATTCTAGATACTGGGGCTGATAAGAGTATCATCTCCTCACACTGGTGGCCCAAAGCATGGCCCACCATTGAGTCATCACATTCGTTACAAGGCCTAGGATATCAGTCTTGCCCCACCATCAGCTCCACAACCTTGACCTGGGAATCCCCCGAAGGACAGCAGGGAAAATTTATACCTTATATTCTTCCTCTTCCCGTTAACCTCTGGGGAAGAGATGTCTTGCAGGGTATGGGTCTCACCCTGTCAAATGAACCTATTCTTAAAAAACCATATTCGGACCAGGCAAGAGACATGATGATTAAGATGGGCTACAGGGAAGGAAAAGGACTGGGAAAGTTGGAACAGGGCAGGGTGGAGCCTATATCCCCTAGTAGAAAACAAGATAGAAAAGGGTTGGGTTTTTCCTAGGGGCCGTTGGGGTAGTACAGCCTATACCGTGGAAAACAGAGGACCCGGTGTGGGTTCCCCAATGGCCTTTATCCTCTGAAAAACTAGAAGCTGTAACAAAATTGGTAAAGGAACAATTAGAGCTCGATCATATTGAGTCTTCTACCTCACCTTGGAATACTCCCATCTTCGTGATCAAAAAGAAGTCGGGAAAATGGAGATTACTCCATGACCTCAGAGCTATTAATGAACAGATGAAATTGTTGGGCCCAGTCCAGAGGGGCCTTCCTGTGCTCTCTGCTCTCCCTTGTGGCTGGAAGCTCCTCATTATAGATATTAAAGATTGCTTTTTCTCCATACCCTTGTGCCCTAAAGATAGGCCTAGATTTGCTTTTACTATTCCTTCCATTAATCATATGGAACCAGACAAGAGGTATCAATGGAAAGTCTTACCCCAGGGCATGGCCAATAGCCCCACCATGTGTCAAATTTTTGTTCAAACAGCCTTGGGACCGCTAAGACAACGATTTCCCACCTTACTTGTCATCCATTATATGGATGACATACTTTTGTCACATAAAGAGTTAAAAATATTACAAGAAGCCTACCCCTGTTTGATACAAACTTTGGCACAATGGGGGTTACAAATAGCAGTGGAGAAGGTTCAGATCTCTGAGGTGGGCACCTTCTTGGGGACTGTTATTTCTCCTACCAATGTAATTCCCCAAAAATTGGAAATCTGTAGAGACCATCTGCACACCCTCAATGATTTTCAGAAATTATTGGGAGATATAAATTGGCTCAGACCCTTTTTGAAAATTTCTTCAGCTGAGTTGAAACCTTTATTTGATGTTTTAGAAGGAGACCCCCATATCTCCTCTCCTAGGGCCCTTACTCCTGCCGCAAGTCAGGCCTTAAAGAAGGTAGAGGATGCCTTGCAAAGAGCTCAGCTGCAGCGCATTGATGAATCACAACCTTTTATCCTGTGTGTTATGAAAACCATTCGGCTGCCAACTGCCGTGTTGTGGCAGAAAGGGCCCTTATTATGGGTTCATCCGAACGCCTCTCCTGCCAAAATTATAGACTGGTATCCCAATGCAATTGCCCAGCTTGCGCTTCGAGGAATAAAGGCAGCCATTACTCATTTTGGACGAGAGCCTAACTCTCTCATTACACCTTATACTGCTGCGCAAGTACAAGTTCTGGTGGCCACCTCTAATGATTGGGCAATCTTGGTTACCTCCTTTTCAGGACAGATTGATAATCATTATCCTAAACATCCTGTTTTACAATTTGCATTGAATCAGGCTATAGTATTTCCACAAATTACAGCTAGGCAACCTCTTAAGGATGGGATTGTTGTATATACAGATGGGTCAAAGACTGGTCTGGGTGCTTATGTAGTAAATAATAAAGTGGTGTCAAAACAGTTCAGTGAAACATCACCTCAACTTGTAGAATGTTTGGTGGTACTGGAGGTCCTTAAAACCTTTCCAGGGCCTCTTAACATTGTGTCAGATTCCTTTTACGTGGTTAACGCAGTTAACCTTCTTGAAGTAGCTGGAATCGTAAAGCCCTCTAGCAGAGTTCATGGCACCTTTCAACAAATACAGCTTGCTTTGTTGAATAGAAGATCTCCTATGTATATTACTCATATCAGAGCCCATTCAGGACTCCCTGGCCCTATGACTTTGGGAAATGAGCTAGCAGATAAAGCTACCAAGCTCGTGGCTGTTGCGTTATCATCTCAAACAGAAGCAGCAAGGGAGTTCCACAAACATTTTCATGTGACGGCGGAGACCTTGCGTCGCCGTTACTCACTTACCAGAAAAGAAGCCAGGGAGATTGTTATTCAATGCCAAAATTGCTGTGAATTCTTGCCTGCTCCTCATGTGGGAATAAACCCACGTGGCATAAGGCCTTTACAGGTCTGGCAGATGGATGTTACTCATGTCCCTTCCTTTGGAAGGCTTCAATACTTACATGTCTCTATTGATACATGTTCTGGTATCATTGTTGCCACACCTCTAACAGGTGAAAAGGCCTCACATGTGATCCAACATTGTCTGGAAGCATGGAGTGCCTGGGGGAAACCCAAACTCCTCAAAACAGACAATGGACCAGCTTATACCTCTCAAAAATTTCAACAGTTCTGTCACCAAATGGCAGTAACTCACTTGACTGGACTTCCATACAACCCTCAAGGACAAGGCATCGTAGAACGTGCCCATCGCACACTTAAATCATATTTAATAAAACAGAAAGGGGGAGTTGAGGAGGCTCTCCCCCCAGTACCAAGAGTAGCTGTTTCCATGGCACTCTTTACCCTTAATTTTTTGAATCTTGATGTTCAAGGCCACACTGCGGCTGAGCGTCATTGTATAGAGCCTGACAGGCCAAAAGAAATGGTAAAATGGAAAGATGTGCTAACAGGAAAATGGAAAGGCCCGGATCCTATTTTGATAAGATCCAGGGGAGCTGTTTGTGTCTTCCCACAGGAGGACGAGAATCCCTTCTGGGTACCAGAGAGACTGACCCGCAAGATCTTTGAACATGAAAAACCGATGCTGCCAAAGTCTACAGTTGATCATCATGATGAAGATGTTGATAAGCCTGAGGATGGTAACAGGGACACCATGGTGGGGGATTATGACAACCTTCCCAATTCCCATGCCGGTGACCAATAAGTCTTTGGGCTTGGCCTATATCCCTTATGATGATCAGATTCAGAGCGTGCCCACCAATAACAGCTATCGCTTGTTAGGAAGTTTATGTTTTATATTTTACTTTCTCCCCAGATATTAGCACATATTATAATGATACCTTTATGGGATTTAATTTCACATACATGAATCCGAGAAAGGCAGATGTGAATCCGTTTGACCAATGGCTCCTTTGTGGGGTAAACGGAAGTTGCACCGATCTGTCACCCCTTGTTATGCTAGGGAAGGGGGCCACCACTAAGGGACAATTGTCATTTGACTGGACGGGTACCCTTGGTGGCTCCCTTGGTAAAAGAAAATCGGGGGGTAGCTTTAGTTGGCAATCTGCTAACACCAAGTATACTGAGTTTAAGAGCATCACATTTGGACCTACTCCGGTCTGTGTATGGCCACCTTTTGTTTGGATAGTGAGCAATGATAGTTTTATCTGGAATGAGACCTTGACATGCGCACCTAATACCTGCTTTTTTGTTCTCTGCTGGAATGCTACAATGTTCCCTTTTGCCATGGTTACCCGCTTGCAGAGATTTGTTCCTGTGCCAGTAGAGGCACCCAACACTTTAGCCCATTTTAGAATTAGGAGAGATTTTGGAATTTCTGCCATTATAGTGGGCATTATTGCAGGGGCCGCTGTAATAGGATCGGTTACAGCCTCTGCCCTTGCATTATCCTCCTCGGTGCAGGCGGCAGATTCTATAAACCAACTGTCTGCATCAGTCACTCCAGCATTGGATGTACAAGCCTCTGCCAATTCACAAATCATGGGGGGATTGATGCTAGTGAATCAGAGGATTGACCTGGTTCAAGAGCAAATTGATATTTTATGGCAGTTGGCTCAATTGGGATGCGAACAGAAGATGCCTGGGTTATGTATAACATCCATACCTTATGATAATTATACCCGCACCACTAATTTGTCAAAAGTTTTTTCTCAGTTTTTATTGCAGAATTGGACCCTAGAATTCGAAGAAACGCTTCATAAATTGCGCTTTGCCATAATTGAGGTGAATTTGACCCGCCTTGATTTATTCTTGACCGAGGGATTGTCGTCATGGATCCATTCAGCCATCTCCTTCTTCAAAGAGTGGGTGGGGGTTGGCCTGTTCAGAGCTGCACTCTGCTGTGGGGGTGTGTTACTCCTCTGGTTGGTTTGCAAGCTTAAGGCACAAACGAAAAGAGACAAGGTGGTTGTCACCCAGGCACTCACGGCACTAGAACAAGGTGCCTCCCCCGATATTTGGCTCTCTATGCTTAGGCAATAGATCGCTGGCCACTCAGCTCTTGCACCCCAAGAGGCTGCCCTCACTGCACTGGGTAGAGTGAGTGTGCTTCAGCAGCCCAGGAGAGTTGCATGGCTAAGCACTGCAGCAGAATGGCCCTGCGGTGTTAAATGGGCCTATTCTGGGGAGATATGTCATCTTGCATGAAGGTTGAGTGCCTAAAATAACCTTCCCCCAGGAAAAATGGCACAGAGAGAGTTGTAGGCTATATCAGCCCTTGCACATCGCTGGGCGTTGCCCATTGCACGCGATAGGGTGATCTTGCCTTACTCTAATTTGCTTACTGGGGATTTGACCTCTATCTCTGCTCTCAGCATTGGGTGGTCTATTGCTTGATGATTAAAAGAAAAGGGGGAGATGTGAGGAGCCGCCCTCACATTCACCGTTGCAAGATGGCGCTGACATCCGTTCGACCAACTGACAAATGGTTTGCGCGTGTGCTAGTGCACTGCCTCACCTGTGACACAATACCGGCCAACGGGCTACAGCCAACCATTGGGTGCCACGTCCTAGGCGGGGAGCAGTTTCCTATATAAGGGCTGGGATTTTGCCCCCTCGGGGTCCTCTTCATCTGTAAGCTTATGCTCTCCCTCTCAAGACGCATAAAAGCTTTACTGCAGAAGGATCCTGTGTGTGCCGCGTCGGTCCTGCTGGCGGGAGGTTGCGCGGGCCATCAGGAGTAGATGGGAGAAATAATTAAACTCAGGGCTGAAATCAACCAAATAGAAACAAAAACTATACAAAGAGCTGAGGGTGGAAGGAGCATGCCTTGTTTACTCTTAACTTTCTAAAACTGAAAGCTCACAGCAAAACTGCTGCTGATTGCCTCTGGCATTGCTGAGACCAATAAAAACTATGCCACAACTATGTGGAAAGACCCTTTTACCCTTAAATGGAATGGCTAGGACCCAGTTCCTATATGGGGCCAAGGACTGATATGCCTGTTTGATACCAGAGAACGCACAGCTAAATGGCCGCCAAAAAAGATTAATGAATTAAATAGATACCCCCACAAAACCAGGCCCAATTATAAATAAGATGAATAACAATTGACATCCAGGGAAGAGAAATTTCCCTGAGAATTCCCTTCTTTTTTTCCTTTCCAAGTAAAAATTAATCACCCCTGATGTCTGCTGTTAGGAGTTCTAATCCTGATGCTGGCCTCTGGATTTATACTACTCAGACCTCCAATGGGCCTTTGACAAGGACATCAAACAGCTATAAACTGACATCATTAATCTGAAGAGATCCCTCGTTTCACTGTCTTATGCAATCCCCCAAAATTGCAAAGGACTTTGTTGGACTTGATTTTCTCTTTTACAATAGAAAAGACTGTACAGCTCTAGACTGTGTACAGTCCTTAAAGAAGAATGTTGCTTTTATATAGACAAAAAAGGGATGATTAAAGGGAGCATGAAAAAGGCCAGAGAAGGTCTTGAGAAAAGACAGAGAGAGAAAGAGAAAAATGAGAGCTTGTACAAGAATTGGTCTTCAATGTCTCCATGATTGTTAACCCTACTTCCTTCCACCTTGGGACCATTAATTAGGTTATTTTTGCTTATTTCCTTTGGTCTCTGGGCCTTAAATAGGCTGACTAACTTTGTAAAACAACAGATAGATAATCTGATAGCAAAATCTGTTCAGATACATTATCATATGTTAGCTATGAAGGACCACAAGACTCTAGATGAGGTTGTCACTCTATCCAGGGTGTTCCCAAGTCCCATCTCCACCAAACCTAAAAGAGGGGACTTCTGCCCCTAGACCAAGTAGAGAGGGGCCACCCAGAACCCCCTCTGTCTGACTATCTGAATTCTTACTTAGGCTGCGAGGCTAAGCACTGCAAGGGGATATAAATAAAAGTTAAAAATATGTTTCTGGGTTCCCTGAGAGACAAGCCTGACTGCATAGGGGTTGATGTCAAAAGTATCCCCTCTCCAGGAAAAAGACATTGGGATGGATATGGCCCTCATGCCTCACTGGACAACGACAGGAGGACTGGAGCCATTACAAGGTCCCCTTTAGTTACTGGAGGTTAGGCCTCTATACCCGCCTTGGCAAGATTAGAATCGCCACAGCCCTTCTATACTTGGAGAAGGGAGGAGATGTCAGGGGCAGCCCTGCTTATACACTGAAGGTCTGAAATCAGCCATAAGCCTAACATCAGCAATAGGCCTGACATACATGCCTGCTAACACAAAGTCTTGGGTCTCTATGGAAAAAACACTGAAACAGGGGGCTATAAACTATTGTAAACAGGCAGCTTTTGTGGAAATCTACCAGCCTGAGTAGTCATAGACCTGGTAAATAGGCAGCCTTGGTGGATAGTAACAAGTTAGATAAGGACAGTGAATCATAGACAGAGTCATAGTGACCTGACCCCTGAACCTTCACCCAGCTGATACCCTGTTCTGAAAGATGTCTGTACTCCCCCTGAACACCTATGCTCCTGTGTCATTCCCTTCCCCACATCCTACATTTTTGTGTTTATAACCCCTGTGTTAAAAAGCAAAAATTATGATTTGATAATAATAAAAAAAAAAGAAAAAAAAAGAAATAACATAGTGTCCCCCTGGCTCTGCTGACTTAACTTCTGACAATCCATTTTCTTGTTCTCAGAAATAGTTTGAATTATAAAACGTTATTGTGGTTTTTGTTAGTATGGTGAGTAAAATAATTTTTATTGATTTCATTTTAAACTTCAAAGTTTGTAGTGAGTTAAAATATTCTTCAACATAATTATAGGTCATATTTATTTTCATATTGTAAAATGCCAGTTAATCTGTTGAACATTTTTAAAAACTGGATTCCTTTATGAGAATTTCATATATGAGTACTGTATTTACATAATTTTCCCTTTCTCTCCTTCCTCCTACTCTTCCCAACCCCCATACTTTTCAAATACATCTTATCATTTAATTATTGTTCATATATGTATGAATATATGTATACATGTATAAGTATATATGTATATACAAATACTGATAAATAAAGTGTTTTGAGTTAAAAAAAAATTAAAAAAAAAAAACAAAAAACAAAAAAACAAAAACAAAAAAAAAAAAAACCATGCAGACTTGTCCCTTCAAAGGAAGGGATGTATAAACGTATTTTCTACACAGAATTCTGGTCATGGACGTGGTTAATAACCTGGTGATCTCTGTGCTATCTGTGGGGCCACACATGGCTTCCCCAGACTCTTCCTTATCTTGACCATTGTTTCTCAGTTAAAACAACTCATCCTTATGGGAAATGTCATATGTACTTTACAAATGGGAGCAGAAGTGGTTAATAGATGAGGTGACCTCTGTGCTATATGAATGAACACAACCACACCAGACATTCTCCAAACCCTATATATTCACAGGTAGTCAATATATAAAACCCACCTTTATGAAAGAACTCTAAATTACTTTAAAAAAGAGTTTCAATGTTGTCATGTCTTAAGCTTTATTGTACACAAAGGGTTAATTGCCACCAGGAAACTTTTGTCTAAAATTGTGCTGTGTTTAAATAATTTAATTTAAAAATAATCTTCCTGGTGTCAGACTCTAGAAGTATGAACCATCACCTGTTACTGAATTATGTTGAACTAGACTTTAATGCTTCACATGAATGGTTATTCTGCTGCACATGGTGATCATAAAGAACCCACATGCAGTTTCTCTAATAATCATGATCATGAAGAGCTCCAAACTCCGGAGACCCTTCCTCAAGTCTCAGGAAATCGCAACCACCAAAAAATCACAAGAAACCATACCTGGATGCAATCAGCAGAGGTTTATTGGGGAAAGAGCTGGCAGCCAGCGGTCTGACCAGGTACTCGCGCTGGAGTCAAGGTCCGACCCCCACGGCCAGTCCTTGGAGGGTTTTAAAGAGAAAAACCAGGGGAGTGGGAAGAGGGGGTGAGGGGTTGTCAAGGATACAAAACATGAAAACAGTGGAACAATTCAGAGGTACTCACCCTAAATGATTAGTGTCATGTGGAAATCGCCCTGCATTCTTCTCAAAAATGTGATTTTTACCATGCCATTGTGCCCTATCCTGCCATTTCAGATTACTATCTTTACTTTTTCTGGCTATAGCCCCACCTAGGTGGCAACATCTTTATCTGTAGTCAGGAATGTCTTCCTGCTTTGAGCCTCTCCTACCCATAGGTGGGAGAGGCTTGAGGAATGTCTGCATTTTTCCTGCTCAGGTCTAAGGTGAGAAATCTACACATATTTCATAAAATGGCCTTTATAATTTTTCACTCTACAATCATAGCAGTTACAATGCATTCATCTCTTCTGTTCTTTAAAATAATCTTAACTACATGAGGTATACTACTCAAACAATGAAGCCCAGAGATGACAGGCTTGAAAAACCACTGAAAGTAAGTATTTGCATTTTAAATGGTAAGTGGATATTTCTCTGACAACTAAACCAGAATCCATGTCACAAAAAACAAACAAACAAAACAGACCAGTAAGTCAATACCAGACTTAATGTTAAATCAACACAAGTGTGGGCTGGGTGTTGGCCATGGGAAATAGGACACATCAATGCTATGGCAAAATAAGGTTATCTTCTCACTGTCAGTCCATGTAAAAACAGCTGACATCCATTTTTTCCAATATAGTGAAAATTAATCACATAAAATTGTAGTATGTCCCATTAGAAATGGATATCAATGAGTTTTCTGAACATGTAATTTAGCATGTTACCTTTTGTAGCATTTTAATAATATTTTAAAAATAAACACTTGACCCTGCTGAGGATATCTTGCAATATCTTCTTTTATTCTCTACAGTTTATGTCACAAAAGCCCGCTACTCTAATAAAAATTCTTGAATGAAATGGGGGCTGGAAAGATGGCCAAGCTGTTAAAGGCTAAAGCTCCCAACCAAAAGGAGTAGGTTCAGTTCTCAGCACCCATGCTTGCCTTTCCAGCTTCCTCTTTGCCAAACATCATGGTAAATATCAAAACTTATAAACAAGTTAACGAATCAACAAATTAATATGTAAGTCTGTACACCCACATTGCAGTAAAGATTATCATGGTGGTGTATGTGTTAAATCAGGTTTGAAGCAGACTGTCCTTTAATCAGAGCAATGAAGGACAGAAGTTGCTACAGAAATAGAGACCAAGTGCCCAGGCTCTGCTCAAGGAGAAGAAAGTTTTGTCATTACTTGTGTTCTTTACTGTCAGGGATGAATGATGATGACAGCTGGTATTCTGTTGCTATGGTTTTATGCTAGGGCAGGTTTTCTTATGGTTTTGCTGAGTCATGAGTTTCTTAGCCCATCTGAGATTTCTTGTTCTAGGTTATCAATTTTCATTCCAGATCCTGAGATCAGATGAAAGGAAGCAGGCAATTTATTCTCTCATTGGTGCTTTTTGTGGGAGAAGAATAATGGAGTGGGGCAGGTTGGCTCTGTCTCAGGGTCTAAGGGTGCATAGGTCAGATTGACATTATGCAAGCAGGGGTAGAGTTTTAACCAGAATAGCTGTGTGGATCCAGTGACTGCTGTCATGTACTTCTGGAGAAATCTTTAAGAACCAGAACCCCCTCTGACTAGTGACCTAAATTCTTGCTTAGGCTGCGAAGTTAAGCACTGCAAGGGAATATAAATAAAAATTTAAAATATCTTTCTGGGTTCCCTGAGGGACAAGCCTGACTGCATAGGGGTTGATATCACAAGTATCTTCTATTCAGGAAAAAGATATGATGATAGATATGGCCCTCATGCCTCACTTAACAACGACAAGAGGACCAGAGTCATTACAGGGTTCCCTTCAATTACTGGAGGTCAGGCCTCTATCCCTACCTTTGCAAGATTAAAATCGCCATGGTCCTTCTATACTAAGAGAAGAAAGGAGATGTCAGGAGCAGCCTTGCTTATACACTGAAGACCTAAAATCAGCTACAGGCCTAAAATCAGCAATAGGCCTGACATACATGCTAACACAAAGTCTTGGTCTCTGTGAAAAAACACTGACTCAAGAACAGAAAGCTATAGATCTTATAAACAGGCAGCCTTGGTGGAAAATTACCAGCCTGGATAGTCATAGACCTTGTGGATAGGTATCCTTGGTGGATAGTACCAGCTTAGATAAGAACAAGTGAATCATAAACAGAGTCATAGTGACCTGTTCCCTGCTTCTTCACCCAGCTGTTGCCTTGTTCTGGAAGATATCTGTACTCCCCCTGAAAACAACTTTACTCATGCATTATCCCTTTCTACACATCCTGTCTCTATGTGCATATATAACCCTTGAGTGAAAAAATTAAATTTCGGTTTGATCAGACTATACACAAATCATCATTCTTTGCGTCCTCCAGTTCTCTCTTCCAGGACTTCTGATCCCAGTTTGATGTTCTGTGGGACTGGGGCACAAAAGGATCCAAATAGAAAAGAAAGGAGTCAAAATATCACTATTTGCAGATGATATGAGAATATACTTAAGTGACCCCAAAATGTCCACCAGAGAGCTCCTAAACCTGATAAACAACTTCGACGAAGTGGCTGGATATAAAATTATTTCAAACAAATCACTAGCCTTCCTCTACTCAAAGGATAAACAGGCTGAGAAAGAAATTAGGGAAATGACACTCTTCACAATTGTCACAAACAATACAAAATACCTTGGTGTGAATCTAACCAAGCAAATAAAGATCTGTTTGACAAGAACTTCAAGTCTCTTAAGAAAGAAATCAAATAAGATCTTAGAAGCTTGAAAGATCTCCCATGCTCATGGATTGGCCGGATTAATGTAGTAAAAATGGTCATCTTGCTGAAAGCAATCTACAAATTCAATATAGTCCTTATCAAAATTACAACCCTATTCTTCATTGATTATAGAAAGGGCAATTTGCAAATTCATTTGGAATAGCAAAAAACCCAGGGTAGCGAAAAGTATTCTCAACAATAAAAGAACTTCTGGTGGAATCACCATCCCTGACCTAAAGATGTGCTACAGAGCAATAGTGATTTAAAAAATAGTGCATGGTATTTTAAGGCAGGAAGACCAATGGAATTGAATTGATGACCCAGAAATGGACCCATACACCTATGGTCACTTGATCTTTGACAAAGGAGCTAAAACTGTCAAGTGGAAAAGGGACAGCATTTTCAGCAAATGGTGTTAGTTCTACTGGAGGTCAGCATGTAGAAGAATGCAAATTGATCCATTCTTATCTCCTTGTACAATGCTCAAGTCCAAGTGGACAAAGGACCTTTATATAAAACCAGTTACACTGAAACTAATAGAAGAAAAGGATGCGGAGAGCCTCTAATACTTGGGCACAGGAAAAAGTTCCTGAAAGAACACCAATGACTTATGCTCTAAAAGCAAGAATTGACAAATAAAACATCACAAAATTGCAAAGCTTCTGTAAAGCAAAGGACACTGTCAATAGGACAAAACGGCAACCAACAGATTGGGAAAAGATCTTTACCAATCCTACATATAATAGAGGGCTAATATCTAATATTTACAAAGAACTCAAGAAATTAAACTCCAGGTAACCAAATAACCCTATTAAAAATTGGGGTATAGAGGTAAACAAAGAATTCTCAACTGAAGAAACTCAAATGGCCAAGAAGCAGCTAAAGAAATGTTCTTTAGCATATACCCAGAAAATGCTCCAACATATAACCAGGACACATGCTTTACTATGTTCACAGCAGCCTTGTTTATAATAGCCTCAAGCTGGAAAGAACCTAGATGTCCTTCAACAGAGGAATGGATACAGAAAATGTGGTACATTTGCAAAATGGGGTACTACTCAGCTATTAAAAACAATGAATTCATGAAATTCTTAGGCAAATGGATAGAACTAGAAAATACCATCCTGAGTGAGGTAACCCAATCACTAAAGAACATACATGGTATGCGCCCACTGACAATTGGATATTAGCCCAAAAGCTCGCAATACCCAAGATACAACACACAGACTACATGAAGATCATGAAGAAGGAAGACCCAAGTGTGGGTGCTTCAGTCCTTCTTAGAAACAGTAACAAAATACATATGGGAGTACATATGGAGATGAAGTGAAGGAGGGGCTGTCCAGAGACTGCTCCATCTGCATATCCAGCCTATGTGCAGTCACCAAAGGCAGAAGCTGATGTGGATGCTAGGAAGTACATGTTGACAGGAGCCTGATATAGCTGTGTCCTTAGACATCTGCCAGAGCCTGACATATACAGAGGTGGATGCTCACAGCTAATCGTTGAACTGCTCATGGGGTTCCCAATGGTGAAGTTAGAGAGAAGACTGAAGGAGCTGAAGGGGTTTGTGGCCTTATGGGGAGAGCAACAATACCAACCAACCAGAGCTCCCAGGGTCTAAACCACCAGCCTGGGAGCACATAGGGAGGGACCTGTGGCTCCAGCTGTATATGTATGGGAGGATGGCCTTTTTGGACATAGTTGGGGGAGGAAGCCCTTGGTCACATGAAGGCTGGATCTCCCAGTGTGGGAGAATTAGAAGGTGGGGAAGTTGGAGTGGGTGGGTGGCGGCACATCCTCATAAAAGCAGGAAGAGGGGGGATGAAATAGGAGGTTTCTGGGTGGGAGGGAAATGAGGAAAGGGGGTAACATTTGAAATGTAAATAAAATATCCAATAAAAATTAAGAATAAATTAGACGGATTTGAATTAGGAGAAGCTGTTAATCCTAAATGATTTGGATACTTCTTGTAATATGTGTGAACCATTTGCTTTTATAATCATCATCTTCTTTTTATTATTATTATGTGAGACAGTGTCTCTCTCTGAACAGACTAGAGATCAAAAAGCCCTAGGAAACCTTTTTTCTGTGTCCCCTGTAGACTTGAAATAAAAAGGGGGTAAGGAGAGCCATTCTTGGCTTTTTCTGTAGGTAATGAAAACCAGAATTCAGGCCCTTGTGTTTGTACAAACAAAACTCTTACCCACTGACCCATCTCCCCAGCCAATAAAACCTAATCCAGGCATGGTGGCACACTCCTTTAATCCCAGCACTCAGGAGGCAGGGAAATCTCTGAGTTTGAGGCCAGCCTACTCCACATATTAAGACTGTCCCAAAAAAATAAAGAAGAAAGAGAGAGCAAGAGAGTGAGGGAGAGAGAGAGACAGAGAGAGAGAGAGAGAGAGAGAGAGAGAGAGAGAGAGAGAGAGAGAGAAAGAGACTGTTTTGAACAGCTCACTGACATCTTGGGGATAGATCCCTTAGAAGGGCCAGTGCTCATGAAAAGTTGCTGTTCCTTTCAGCACTATTTCCAGAGAGCAATGGAAGGAAACTTACTGTGTGTTTACTGTGAGTCAGACAGGGACACTGGCAAGACATTTCCTAGGTAATTTGAATCTTAGGAATTAATATTAGTAGATCTGTTTCTTACAGTACTATTGGGTCAGCTAAGTGTATAAGTCTATCACTATTTCTTTTGTAGAAGAAGTTCACATAATTTAATGGTATAAAATATTTATTTCTCTGAACCATCCCTGGGAACATATTCTACCTTTCCTTTAGGATGTAGAAAGTAAAATGGATTGCAAAGAGTGGTATTAGGACTAAATGGGGGGGGGGCTAAGATAGTCATGTTTCAGAATGAAATATGCTTTCATTCATCTAATAAATAATAAAGCATGACTTTAAAATAAAAAAAATACATTTCTCCCAATGCACGTGTGATTAGGAGCATTGGACCTGAATTCAATCCCAGCACCATATGGGAGGCACAACTGCATGTGACTCCAGTTTCAGAGGGTGTGGCCTCCTTACACAGACACACAGGAAGGCACAGCATCGATGCATATTAAATAATGTTCTTGGTCTTTAGCAATGAGAAGCAAAATGGCTGGTGTGGTGACACACACCTGTGACCCCAGCCACTTAAGGAAGGTCACAGATTTAGACAAGAGCTTGTAAAAAAATTAAAATTTACAAAAACTGCAGGGAATACCTGCTACTTTTGCAAAGCTTGATCAGCAATGCTAATAAAAGGGAGACCAGAGGCAAGAAAAGATGACTCAGTGGTTAGAAACACTTGTTCTTGCTCCATTTCTTTCTTTTTTTTAATTTGTTTTATTGGATATTATATTTACATTTCCGATTTTATCCCCTTACCCCATTTCCCCCACCACCCAGGAACCCTCTATCCTATCCCCCCTCTTCCTATGTCTATGAGGATGTGTCCCCACCTACCCCCCCCCACTCCCACCTCCGCACCCTTGAATCCCCCCCCTCACTCGGTGTTCCACCTTCATGGGACCAAGGATCTCCTCTCCCACCTTTGCCCAACAAGGCCATCCTCCCCTACATATACAGCTGGAGTCATGTGTCCCTCCCTATGTGCTCCCAGGCTGGTGGTTTAGACACTGGGGAGCTCTGGTTGGTTGGTATTGTTGCTCTCCTCATGGTGCCACAAACCCTTTCAGCTCCTTCAGTCTTCTCTCTAACTCCTCCATTGGGAACCCCTTGATCAGATCAGTGGTTAGCTGTGAGCATCTGCCTCTTAATATGTCAGACTCCGGCAGACCTCTAAGGAGACAGCTATATCAGGCTCTTGTCAGCATGCACTTCCTGACATCCACATCAGTGTCTATCTTTGGTGATTGCACATGGGCTGGATACCCAGAAGGAACAGTCTCCTGACAGCCCCTCCTTCAGTTTCTGTCCCACACTTGGTCTCCATATTTGCTTTCTTGAGTATTTTGTTGCTCCTTCTAAGTAGGACCATTTCTAGCATCCACATTGTCACTCTCAGTAAGCAGACAGCTGATTCCTTCTGGTCCTGTCCATCTCTATCTGTGCTGTGTCTGTGTTGTCTGCCTACCACTGGTGGGGCACATATATACATATATACATATATACACATATACACATATACACATATACACATATACACATATACACATATACACATATACACATATACACATATACACATATACACATATACACATATACACATATACACATATGCACATATACATATATACATACATACATATATACATACATACATACATACAATACATACATACATACATATATACACATATACATATACACGAGCAATAAGCATAAATGAAGTCAGTATAAATGTAGTGTTTTGATTTTTTATTGATTTTCTTTCCCTCCCTTCCCCTATGTTCCTCTCCCCTTCCCTTCCCCCATTTCTCCATCCCTTTCTCCTCAGAGACCTAGACACCTCCCTTGGATATTAAATTTCTCTTGGCATATCAAGTTGGTACATAGTCTTTAAAAAGAACAAGAGGTCAGTTCTAGGTTGAGGAACTAGCAATACAATAGATGCAAATATTCAAGGAACAAGCAAGACAATAAACAAAGTTCTATTAATACTTGCATATAAGTTAAATGGTATAAAAGAAAAAAAGGAGGAGGAGGGATGGGGTAGGGGGTTAATGAGGTGGGGAATGGGGAAAGGGGATAACATCTGAAATTTAAATAAATAAAATATTGAATTCAAAAAAGAACAAGAGGGAAAAGAAAGGATGAAGAGATGCTTTTTAGCCTGTTATTTCGTCCTTTTTGGGACTCATCGGTATGGGGTAGCTAACTCTATAAGATTTTAAATATTTTTTTGAAAACCCAATAATATACATGCTAGTGTAAAATTAAGTATTAAATGCTTAAGGAGTTTAACTCACATTTGATGTGAAATAAATCCCATAAAATGGTGAAATTAAAATGGCATTAGTTTATAAAATATATTATACTTAGAACAGGATAAGTAAGTAGTTATAATTATACTTAGGACAGTATAATTGGAAATAGAAATATTAAAAACTAAAGTAGAGAAAAATTTCACCAGTGTCCCTCATGTTTTAAATTGCAGAGTGTAAAGTAAATCTTAATTTTAAATACTTTTAAAATTCTTCTGTAGGTTGGCTTGAGTTTTGAAAAGCATGTATACTATGGTTTCGGTCCCCACTCATGAACCTGTGACCCTCCTGTTTCAACCCTTACATAACTGGGATTACAGATGTATGTCACTATCCCAGCCATTTTGCTCTCATTATTAAAGGTCACATGCATGTTGGGGGACTCATTTTTGTGGTCTCATAAATTCAAAAGAAGGATTTCTCTGCACAAAAACTTCATAACATAAAAGTGGGGCTCGTGAACATTAGTTGTACTTTAGGCTTAAGGTATGAGTGCCAGCATCTATTTTAGACTCATCTATGTTCTTGTAATCCCCTGTATGTGCAGCTCTCCAAGATGGTTTTCACTTGTGATGTTAGGAAATACTCTTAATTTGTTTTGATAGCAATGTGGAACCATAGGGTAAAGAGTAGCACCCATAGATAACAGGCTAAGAAGCGTTTCTTCTTAAAAATTAGGAAGGAGAAACAGGAGTTTGGCAGTGGAGGCTATAGCTGTTGAGCTTGCTACAAATCCACCTGCGATTTACATAGACCCTGGCACTGTTGAAACCGTGACTGTTCAGGTATGCGTAGTTTTCCACTCCCTGGATGGGAACCCTGTAAAAAAAAAACAAACAAACAAACAAACAAAGAAAACAAACAAACAAAAAAGACATTAAGTCTGCAGAGCCCAGAACCACATTAGCTCTACAATGTAATCTCACCAGTCTTCACTGCTTTTTGGTAATATGAACCAAAGAGTCCCTGAGGAATCACCTGCACTAGTTTTACACCTACTGTCTCACATTCTCAGGGTTTATTTCACATCACTCCTTTGTCATTTGTCCATGGTAAATCCTGTAATGTGTGTACAAGGCATTGGACTGGCGCTTACTGCCATGTTCAAATGAACTGCAGCCATGAGTGACCCCAAGTGGGTGATTTTCAATTCTATTTTGAGGCATTTTGCATATGGGAATGCCCACTTCTTAGTAAATCGTAAATCACTCAAAGGGCTTCAATGGGTGGATGTGACTAAGTCTGTGATTTACCATTCCAGTCAAACAGCTATGCTCAAATCCAAGAACTGTTTTGGTGCTCTGTGATGACAAGACTTTAGAGGAGGTACCAAATGTCCTTAGAGTCTGCTTTCCTGAACAAGTGCAGCCATGCAATAGTGGGCTGCTGAATCTCAGGCTTGCAGTTTCTGCAGTGGCTTTCTGGGGTGTCAGAGCCCCCACTGCCCATCTGAGGGTTCGTCTGTATCCCACACAGGACATTTATCAACAACAAGAAGGTTCAGGTTGGAGCTAAAGCAAACAATAGCTGCCCCCAGACACCATCGTTATAGTAAAGATTTTGAGTAAAACCACACTAACTAAAGGTTTTAAAAATAATGATGAATAAACAGGAAAACATCCAAAGGATTTAAGTTTGTGAGTTTCCTGGGGATTGACTGTTCCATGTAAACACCACACTCTCTACCTCTGAACCACACACCTAGCCCAAGGGTTCATTTTTTTTCTTCCTTCCCAGTCCAGTTGGCTTCACATGACACCGACTTTCATCTCTCACAGCCACAACACACACATATCACAACACATGAGCACATTAGAAAGGAGAACATTGTGAAAACATACGAGTTGTTATACTCAGTGTTGTCTGTCCACTTCCAAGGGTGCTCTGACGACTCTCTGTGCAGGCCGATCCAGTGGTCAAAAATCCCCTTGTATCTCCTTAGGAAATTCTGTCATAAAACACAAAAAGGGAAGAGTACATGTGTCTTTTTTTTTTCAGATGAACCTGGAGTCTCTCCACACCACAGCTTACTCTAGAAATAACAGGAGAGTGTAACTGAGGGTCACAGGCTTTGGAGCTATACTAGTCAGCAGTTCCCAGTGTATCCACGTGACATCTGTAATTCTAAAGGACCTCATTTGAATTAAAGTACCAAATTTAACCACATATTCTTCTGTGACCAGGTTAGTTCTGGGTTAACCTCCCATTGCAGTTATTAACAGTTGTCATCTGCTGCATACTACATGTGCCAGCTTACGGGAAAATGCTCATGACTACCAGGTATCCCAGTAAAATGCCATATCTGACCTTCTAGCTGACTACAAGGACTATGTGAGAGAATATTTCTCAAATGTCTCAGGGCTCCAGTTAGAAGTCAAGCATCAGCAAATGGAACATACTCACACATTCCCCATGTCTCCATGTGCTTGGGATGGGATCCTTCCTCAGGCTTCATCTGTAACTCTCAATCTCAAGGCAATATAGTATTCAACAGAACACACAGACTAACCAATCCCTGCCCATCTCTTACCAGCTCCTCCTGGCTGTCAATTCGAGCTAGCTGGGCGTCTTGTTCCATGCAGGAGTCCTGGCTAAATGTCCAGTTACTTGAGTATTCAGAAAAATAAAAACATTTATTTCCAACTCCAATCCAGTTGCTTGGGCAAGGAGTATAGGTCTTTTTGATTGAGATCTGTTCTGTAGGTCTTACTAAAATGTAGACAATACAAAGAATCATAACAAGCATGTCTTCTCTCTTTTTGTAATACCCTCCTGAGCTCAATGTGAGGTGTGACTCTGATGTAGCTTTCCTAAGTGATCTGTAGGAGTCCACTTCTGAGCGTGATGGGCCTTTATCTAAAGGCCTCCCACCTTGGGCCTGTGCCCCATTCTCTCTCATGTGCTCACTGACAGTAGGGCTTCCAGGAAGTGCATTTCTATAATAGAATCACATTGTATGTTTTGCTACAATAGGGATGCTACAGCAGCAAGCACTCTGTATGGACACCTATTGACAGCGTGATAACTGAGATAGCAGTGAGAACTTTTGGGTAGGTGGTGTATACAGTGTGGACACGTTGCACTAAAGGATGATTTACATACTTAAGAGGACAGTGCGAGATTTTATTGCACAATTCTGGACAGTGTGGTACTAAGATCCTATACATTTATTACTTCTGAAACTTTCCATTTAATACTTTCACAATGCAATTGAGCCTTGTAACTAAACCCATGGGTCATGGGGAGAGGCACTGTATCTCCCTGGCCATATTACTCTTCTCTGTCCTCATCCTTCCTTGAGGTTCCTCTTTGGATTTGTTCTCTTCTTGTTCTCTACCTTGGACAGTTCCCCCAGGTGGACCTGTATACCCTGCATCTCTGTCTAGAGCTTGCTGAATGGCATCCTCCCAGAGATGCTGAGCCTGGCCTCCTGCATACAACACAGCCTGTGTGTTCTTTCACAGCATCTTCCTGCTGGAACCTAAGTTCCCAGAGAACAGGAACTTCTAGTGTGTTTTCTCTAGAACCCTTCCCACAATGCCTGGCTCACAGAGGTCACTAGTATAACTGACATTGTGTATGTGGACAGAATGCTGCAGAATTTGGAGAGTAAGTCACTTACCTGACAAAGCAGCAGAAAGAGCAGCTACAGCTACAGTGAGGACTGTGATCACTCCATAGCAGCAGTAAAGCTTAGCAGGAGACTCAGAGGAGACAATTCTGTAACATTTTACTTCGAGTTTTTTCCCTGAAAAACATGAATATAAGAATATCAATCTCAAAAAATCTTTTAGAGAAAAAGATAAATTTACCCTAGAATCATCTGTAGATTTTACTTATAGTTTCCTAGTGCAAATGCCTTCATAGAATGTTGATCTAAAATGAGGACCTTGGCTCTCAGAAGACTAGAGGAAAGAGAAACAGAATGTTTGCCACAGCTGGGCAGTGGTGGTACATGCCTTTAATTTCAGTACTTGGGAGGCAGAGGTGGACGGATTTCTGAGTTTAATTGAATTCAAATCCAGCCTGGTCTATGAAATGAGTTCCAGGACAACCACAGCTATACAGAGAAACCCTGTGTCGAAAAATAAAACAAAACAAAAAGTTTGCCACAGAACATTCCGTTCTAGTTATTATTCCAGTTATTAAACTACAGGCCAATAAAAGAGCAATAAACAGAGATAGTGAAGATCATGGAACAAAGATACAACAAGAGCTGCCCATTCGATGGCTGAGAGGTGAAGAACAATTGTTGCTCCTCTAGAGGACCCGAGTTGGGTTCCCAATCCCAACTCCTAAAAGAGGG
Organism: Arvicanthis niloticus; assembly: GCF_011762505.2. NCBI lineage: Eukaryota > Metazoa > Chordata > Mammalia > Rodentia > Muridae > Arvicanthis > Arvicanthis niloticus. The sequence continues at coordinate 66,527,181 of NC_047666.1, read as the reverse complement.
CTCATAACCACCTGTGTAACTCCTGCTGCAGTCAAGGAGACGAACAGGATGGTACACTTTTATATTTCCAGTGCTAGGGAGGCAGAAGCTGGAGAGTCAGGAGTACAAGGCTAGCTTTGGCTACATAGAAAGTTTGTACTCAACCTGGACTATTTCCAAAGAACTTAGTCAGTAAATAAATTAACTAATAAAGGCACATAAATGTAATTGAACCCACTGACATAACTAATGGGTTAAATGTGGGAGCATTTTAACAAGCTTAGCAAAATCATGTGAAAAATTAATATTAGTCTAAAATAACAAAAACTCTTAGCAAGTTGGGAATTGAAGGAACACATTTGTGGATATTGGGCATTTCAAAAAAAATAAGAAAGGTAATTTTATTCATTTAGAATTCCACACCAGCATTTCTTATACAGTATTATGAGTAAGATTTATGGATACTCCTCTGTGTTTACACCAGTATAATTCTGATACTGTCTTTTTTATTCTGATACATAAACAGGAACTTTGCCATCCATCTTTCTCATGCTGTATACACACGGATCTCCCTCTAAATTTGAATTTGTCCTACAGCACAGTTTGAACATAACTTTCATGTCTTTATTTAAAAGCAACATTGGAAATGATCTCTCAAAAAAAAACAAAAAACAAAAAACAAAAAAAAACAAAGAAATGAAACATTGCTGGCCTGGTTTTTAGCTTAATTAAAAACCGTTTCAGAGACAAGACAAGTCATGGTTTTAAAGGAGTGAAGTTGTGAGATGCCTGCAGCTGGTTATACAACAGCTGCACTTTAGACATGAGCTCCACATTTACAACAGTAAATGTTTCCCTTGGCTAAATATGTGATTATTTGATTTGAAAAAGTTAACCCTGCTGAGGCAGGGAGAGCAGGAGTTCCAGGCCAGCTTGGGGTAAAGGATGAAACTTTACAAAGAGTCCATCATCATCATCATCATCATCATCATCATCATCATCATCATCACCATCTTCATCTTCTTCATCATCAGTAATAACAGTAGTAATAATAATAATAATTTCAGTTAGAATACATGGTTAAGTGATAAGCAGTAACATTTGTTGTGAATTTTGTATTTTGATAAATATCATTCTTGTATTCTCAAAATCAAATATTCTTTCCCTAAATGAAATAAAAATTAAGGTGAAGAAGCAAGAATGAGGGAACAAAGGAAGAAAAAGGAATGCAATATAATAATGCATAGATAATTTGAAACACAAGAAACACAGTTTTGCTTGTATGAAGAATGAAGTAGAAAATCCCATTACATTCTTTTTCTGTAACTTATCTAGAGCTGAAAATGGAAAGACTCTGGTCCTGGGTGGGTTCAGCTCCTGAACCCTCTCACTCTACCCCACCCCAATGCCACCCCATTCCACCTCCTTACAGTTCTTTTTTAATTACAATGGATCTGCAAAACACAAGCCCCAAGCTTCCCAGGCAACTTCTATCACTATGCACATTGTAAAGCCAATGCTTGAATTTCCTTCACTGGGGACACCTAGAGCAAGCATTTTCTACTGCAATTTGGTGTAACCCACCAGAGTATAGTTACCAGATCCCTGGGAAGAGTGGACCTGCAAGCTAAGTACAAAGAAAGAAAGAAAGCTGGAGCTGCAGCTCTGGCTCTTAAAAGGTGACTGACTCGCTCTTTGTTTCTCTTCCCTGAAAACTATTCAAGTGTTGCCTGCTCCAACAGAGTATCTAATGTAACAACCTCATAGCTAATCCTGTCTGCTTTCTCCTAGTCTGCAGACCCACTGTGACAGGCTCACAGAAGCCCTTCTGTTCTTATTCTTTTGTTCAAGGCTCAGCTCTTTTGCCCTCCTGTCCCTGGTGAAGCTCCTCTCTGCTCTTACACTTTGGTTCAAATACTATTAAATACATACCCATTTCTCCCTCCTTTGGCCTGTTTGTGGTATTGAGCATAGGGAGGGAAGCCTTTGTGGCACTCATCTCAGAGCTGAGAAGCTGGGTTTCAGCTACAGGAGGATTGAAACTTGAAAGCTGAGAGGCAGAATCCTATCAGAGGTCAAAGTATTTAACCACCCAGCTCCTCCCCTACTTATGAATAAGAACTTGTTAGTTTGAAACTGAAACACAGTCAATCACATTGTAATGAAGGGATTACACTGAGCCTGTCACGTGGGTCTGTAATAAAGTTTACAGCATTAGTTTGGAAAGGATCTGGTCCTGGGTGGGTTTGGCCCCTGAACCCTCACCCTACTCCTACAAACTAATCCTGTAAACAAAGAGCTTTTAGCAGAGCAACTTCAGGGGCTGCAGGGGGAGACCAGGTTTACTGTCCTGCAGGAATCAATTCAGAAATAAAAGACAACAACAAAGAGAAAATATTATTACCAACGCTTTCCTGTCCATCAGACACTGATCTTCAGGGTAGGTGAGCCCGTGTTGTTACACCTTCTTCTGGCCTCTGCTGCCCTTATACAGTTCTCAGACATACATGCAGGCAGAACTCCTATACCCTCTTGACCTAAAACAAAAGCCTGGCAGCTTAAAACAAAAGCCTGGGAGGCTTTTAGTCTGCCCAGTAGCATACAGACCTGCTCTTCTATGAGCTCACATCACAGCTTCAAGGTCTGCTCCCTCTCCCAGCCCCAATGTCTCTACCTACTTCTGGCCTCTCTTCTCTCTCCCCCCTTCCTTTCTCTACTCTCTCTCCCTGCTCCTTCCTCCCCAATCCTCTTGCCACCAACTCCCCTCTCCCTTTCAATCCCCAGAATACTAGTAGCCCTTTACTAAAAAAGCCATTCTGAAACTTCTAGAATAGGGCCAGGAGCCATGCTGGTGCAACCTGACAACTGACTTTCCTGTTTGTTTCTGGTTTGTGTTTCGTTTCTCTTTCGGAGCACTCAGATTTAGAAACATAACCCAATCTGACCTTTATGAGGTTACAGGAATTTTCAATCCCTCCTAAAATGGAGGTCTCTTTCTCTAACTCCAAAACCCTGAGTCAGAGACTAATAGACTTCTTCCTGCATCAGAGTGAAGACTGGCTCAGTGACCTCTGATCCTTTCTTATCACAGGCCTGCAGCAGTTCTGGGAAACAGAGAACCCTGGAGAGACTTCTGGCCTGGGTTGAGGAGATATTTCAACAGCATCACAGGGACATTAAGCAGCAAGACTACACTGTATGATAAAGTAAAGGTGTTACTGTGGGACACAAGTACCCAGCCATTTGTCCTGACCCACAGAAAACACACTGTGGGCACTGGCTCAGCTTCATAGCAGAGTCAATACTTATTCTAGGCTGGTCATGTGCTGGGGGATGTTGACCATAAGGGCAGGGAGAAGTGGAAAAACAGCAAAGGCAAAGTCACAGGACTTTCCACTCAAATTTTCCTGTGACAGTGGAAGTACTCTTCAAGTCTGCATTTTAAAAGGCAGGAAGGCAGAGAGCTTTGTGTGATATTATAGTTGCCATAATATCATGTCTCCAGGCAGGTCAGAGGTTTATTCTTAAGCTGAAGTTTCCCCTTAAAGGGCCTTTTCTACCACTGTAATGATTTCAAATGTAACCCAGTGCAGCAGTTTCTCCTTGACTCTTAGAAGCTATAGCAAATCAGCAGTGTTGAGCGCCAACTTTATTCCCAGGAAGAAGAAAAAAAACAGATTTTATTGTATAATAAGAAATTATATCCAATACTCACTGTCAGGCCATGGGATGTTATCCTGGTCCTTGGGTTGTGAGTGTTCAGCCACGCCCCCAGAACCCAGGATCCTGACAAGAGGTTTAATCTCCATTGAACCTGCACCTTCAGTCACATAAAGGACATCATCTAAAGGCCAGGGGACATAGCTAATTAAGTTATTCCCTCCCCTCTTCCCCCTCCCTTTAAAACCCAAGCTCCCCTGGCTTTCTTTGGGAGCACATACCATCTACACCCACTCACCACGCCATGAACAATAAAAGCTTTGGAAAACCAGACTCTATGTGTCACCTGGGAGAAACCCAGAACACAAGATAATAAAAATATCATTGGGCTTTTTTAATCTGCCTATGATAACACTGTTATCATAGAGGGCACAGAGGTTCTTGTGTTCACAGATAAAACTAGGGGAACCAGGAATGTTAAACATGCAGACTTGTCCCTTCAAAGGAAGGGATGTATAAACCTATTTTCTACAGAGAAGTCTGGTCATGGACGTGGTTAATAACCTGGTGATCTCTGTGCTATCTGTGGGGCCACACATGGCTTCCCCAGACTCTTCCTTATCTTGACCATTGTTTCTCAGTCAAAATATCTCATCCTTATGGGAGATGTCACATGTGCTTTACAACTGGGAGCAGAAGTGGTTAATAGACGAGGTGACCTCTGTGCTATATGAATGATCACAACCACACCAGACATTCTCCAAACTGTATATATTCACAGGTATTCAATATATAAAACCTTTATGAAAGAACTCACAATTACTTTTAAAAAGAGCTTCAATGTTGTCATATTTTAAGCCTTATTGTACACAAAGTGTTGAGTTAATTGCCACCGGGAAACTTTTGTCTAAAATTGTGCTGTGTTTAAATAATCTAATTTAAAAATAATCTTCCTGGTGTCAGACTCCAGAAGTATGAACCATCACTAGTTACTGAGTTATGCTGAACTAGACTTTCATGCTTCACATGGATGGTTATTCTGCTGCTGATGGTGATCGTAAAGAACCCACACTCAGTTTCTCTAATAATCATGATCATAGCAGTTACAATGCATTCATCTCTTCTTTTCTTTAAAATAATCTTAACTACATGAGGTATACTATTCAAACAATGAACCCCAGAAATGACAGGCTTGAAAAAAGACTGAAAGTAAGTATTTGCATTTTAAATGGCAAGTGGATATTTCTCTAACAACTAAACCAGAATCCATGAAAAAAAAAAAAAAAAAAAAAAAAAAAAAAAAAAAAAAAAAAAAAAACAGACCAGACCAGAAAGTCCATATCAGACTTAATGTTAAATCAACACAGGTGTGAGCTGGGTGTTGGCCATGGGAAATAGGACACCAATGCTATGGCAAAATAAGATTATCTTCTCACTGTCAGTCCATGTAAAAACAATTAACATCTATTTTTTCCAATATAGTGAAAATTCATCACATAAAATTATAGTATGTCCCATTAGAAAAGGATATCAATGAGTTTTCTGAACATACAATTTAGCATGTTAACTTTTGTAGCATTTTAATAATATTTTAAAAATGTACACTTGACCCTGCTGAGGATATCTTGCAATATCTTCTTTTATTTCCTAGAGTTTATGTCACCAAAGCCCGCTACTCTAATGAAAATCATTGAATGAAATGGGGGCTGGAAAGATGGCCAAGCTGTTAAAGGCTAAAGTTTTCAACCAAAAGGAGTAGGTTCAGTTCTCAGCACCCATGCTTGCCTTTCCAGCTTCCTCTTTGCCAAACATCATGGTAGATATCAAATAAACAAACTTATAAACAAGTTAACGAATCAACAAATTAATATGTAAGTCTGTACACGCATGTTGCAGTAAAGATTATCATAGTGGTGTCTGTGTTAAATCAGGATTGAAGCAAACTGTCACTGTCCTTTAATCAGAGCAATGAAGGACAGCAGTTCCTACAGAAATAGAAACCAAGTGCCCAGGCTCCTTTCAAGGAGAGGAAAGTTTTATCATTAGTTGTGTCCTTTACTGTCAGGGATGAATGATGATGACAGCTGGTATTTTGTTACTATGTTTTTTTCTAGGGCAGGTTTTCTTATGGTTTTGCTGAGTCATGAGTTTCTTACCTCATCTGTGATTTCTTGTTCTAGATTATCAACTTTCATTCCAGATCCTGAGATCAGATAAAAGGAAGCAGGCAATTTATTCTCTCATTGGTGCTTTTTGTGGGAGAAGAATAATGGAGTGGGGCAGGTTGGCTCTGTCTCAGGGTCTAAGGGTGCATAGGTCAGATTGACTTTATGCAAGCAGGGGTAGAGTTTTAACCAGAATAGCTGTGTGGATCCAGAGACTGTTGTCATGTTCTTCTGGAGAAATCTTTAAGAACAGTTAATTTGACAGAGTGCTTTAGTTAGTAAGATGAAACCAACGTGGAGAACCTAGCCAAGGCAGCCATTGTCCAGTGAGGACCTAGCAATGGCAGTGATTTAATCCAGAAGGAACTTCATTAAAAAGTCTAAAAGACAGGATGAATATTTAAGTATGAGAAAAATAAAAAGGAAAGGTGTGATGAAGTGGAGGAGCCTGAGTGGAAGAAACCCAAAACTCATTCATAGGAGGAAGCTTGTTACTGTTTTTTTTCCCTCTGATGTAAATCTTTGGTCCTTAAGTCTCAAGCCAGTTTGGATTTGTTGGTGCAGAAGAAACATTGTTTCTGGAAGAGGGCACAAAATCCCACTGTTAGCAGTAGTCAAGGAACATAGTCCTCTTTAATTTTCAATAATTGCATCAACAAAACAATTGATCTGAATTTCTTTAAGGTTTTCTGAGAGCTGGTAAGACAAGCATTAACTGATTCAAAGAAATCATCAATCCAGATGTTTTAGTTCTGCACAGCTATTTAGATGAAAGCATAGCACACACAGTTTTATATAGTATTCAGCACTTTGTAATTGTAATAGACACATTATCACTGGCTTATACATTTACTGTATTGCCAAGGACCAGCCTCTGAGAGGAGATCCTAAGGAAGGGTGGTGTGTTGCAGGAAATATTTTAAAAGTACGATAAGTTCCTGCACTATGCCCAGAACTGGAGGGGTGTTCTCATCTTGGCAGACTCTCTGGCCAGGAGCTCCCTAAATCTCTCCACCTATCTTGCTAAGTTGCCACTGGCAGGTTGCTTTCATGCCAACCCTATGCTTCAAAATCCCCGCTGACTTTGTGGTGCACACAAGGTAAACCCACACTTTGCCACCATACCATTCTCTTTGGAACCCACTGGAGCAACCATGTGAAGGAAAACACCACACAAACTTAGTTCAGAAACAATGGTAACTCAATATCTGGGCTCAACAACTGCAATGCTAATCTTGTAAGCCATATTAAATCTAAATCTTCTGGTGGCAAATCCTAATGAATTCTCCATAAGCTGGGAGTCACTAGTAGGTACATCTTGCCCTCTTGCTATCCTATCAAAAAACAAAAACAATAACAAAACAAACAAAAGAAACCCTATCTCTCTCCTGCTTCCTCTCTTCCCCTATCCAACCCAGAAGTCCCCCCTACTAGCCCAGTGATTGGCTCCTTTGTTCATTAGGAGATGGTTCACAAGTCACCTGAGTATTCACTCCTCATTTACAGCCCCTCCCAGAATAGTAGAATTAGCATCAAGATTCAAGCAACCCCAGGGCTTATCCACAACAAGGGTGTTTGGGGACAGTGGAAGAAAAAACTCAAAGTCAGTGATGAGTGCAAGCTGACAGACAGCTCTGTAGTATGCTCAAGTCAGCTCTCTAGTTAGATTCCTATTCAAGATAGTTCTCTGCTTGAGACAGCTGTTTGCCAGAGATAGAACTATAGATAGCTCTTGGGTTTTCCAACCAAAGTCAGAAATCCTGCTAGAAAAATTATAAAAGAGATATGTCATCTCTCCAAGTAGCTCTCTTTAAGTAGCTTTGTCTTGCAGACCAAAGCCCAGTCTTTTATTTACATATTAATTCAGTCATTTACCCCAGGCTCCCTTTTGATTATCCCACAAATCATCATTTTATGACTTAAACTCCCTCTGAGTTTGAACCAAAATATCTGCCTGCTTTGTAAGCACAAACAATAAGCTTAGCTGGGTGGGATCTTGCCCTGAGATGACTACTCTCTAAATCTCTTTATCTCCTTCCTTAACATCTTTCTGACAAGCTGGTTCACCAGTGCAGCTGCCTCTCTGTTCTTTTAGGTCCATGAAGCCTCTTACAATTCTTATTGCACCATATATTTTACACAGTTGAGAAATCCTGTTTATATATTTTTGATCTCATGTTTTCAAAGTTCTTTCCCACAGCCTTAGGGATGTCCTGAAGATCTCAGCATCACAAAGATACATTTTCATTTCCCAGAATTGTACTGGCTATGATTATCATGGAGTCATTACCCTTAGCAGAGAGGACATTCCCCTGAAGGAGGAACATAAAGTAAAATATATTCATTGTTATACAAATAAGCCTTACACCTACAGCAACCATCAATACTCATGTAGGTCCACATCCTGCTCCAGGGATAGGAACTTTGTCACAACATCTCTCTGCTGTAGCCATTCAGGACCTGGCACTGTATATATATATATATATATATATATATATATATATATATATATATACATATATATGTATATATACATAGGGTATACACACAGTATATACACACTGTATATACATACAGTATATACATACTGTACAAGCTCAATGTGGCTGCTATGCCTCCAGTAGCCCATCTCTTATAACCATTGTGCCTCAATCATAGCAGGAAGGCAATATAAGTAACAACTTATGTTATCTAGAGGTAAGAAGTACATTCTTCCCTGACTTGATTTATTGAATCCCTTATAAAACTGTGTACCCAAATAGATCTTTTTCCTAGTTGTTTCTGACAGCTATTTTGTCACAGTGAAGACCCCCAAACTCAGGAGACCCTTACTCAAGTCTCGGGAAATCACAGCCACCCCCCAAAATTGCAAGACATCATACCTGCATGCAATCAGCAGAGATTTATTAGGAAGAGTTGGCTGGCCAAGGTCAATTTGGTTCACTCACATAGGAGTTGAATTAACAAAGCCAGTCAGTCTGAGAAGGGTTTTTAAAGAAGAAGCCACAAACCTGGAGAATGAGGAGGGGGTGAAAGGTTGCTAAGGAAATATAACATAAAAATAGCGGAGAATTCCAGAGGAATGCAACCTAAGTGAGTCAGGGTTATGTGGAAAACACTCTGTATTCTCAAAATGTGGTCTTGACCTGTCACTAGCTCAACTAATTCTCAGTTTCACCTAGATGAATTGCATCTCTCTTTTGTCGCTACCCACGTCCGACCCTCGGAATAAGGCAATGGCAACCGTAGTTTATTCAGCTATCCCTGTACAGCCGCTTCCTCTCTCTTTCTCTTCTCTTGTTTTGTTTTTCTTTTTCTCCCCAGCTCCTGCAGCCCCTTATAAGCATTGCCTTGATCCTATCAGCAGCTGCCACGAAGTCACTGCTAATTGGCCACTCTCAATGATGCGAGGTGGGGTGATTAGGTAACCACACCTCTCAGCACATACAACTCCATGTATGGAGTTGTCTTTTCTCTCAAGCAATGCCTATGCCAAGTGCCACTTTGTAATGGTGAGAGTGGAGCCGCTTCCCACACTCTTTGTGGTCAGGAATGTGTCTTTCTGCTTTGGGCTTTCCCCACCCATAGGTGGGTTTTCTTTTCCCTGAGGCTTGAGGGATGTTAAGCCAGCAAGTGTCCTCTGACTCAGGGATAATGTCCTCCTCCCCGAATGTATCCTGGGGCAGTGAAGGCCTGAAATCTTACATTCAGTTCCACTTTCTGGAACCTGCATTCTTTTACTCAGGTCTAGGGGTAAAGAAAAAAGCCTGTATATATTTTATAAAATGATCTTTATAATTTTTCACTCTACAACAGCAATGAATTGGATAAGTAATGCATTATCTTACTGCATTTTTCTTACTGCAATTATCTTACTGCTGAAATCTTTTTTTTGGTTCCCAATCTTAATGGGAGAGCTTTGTGTTACTCACCATGGTATATGGTGCTACTGTGGGTGTTTCATGGACATTCTTTAACAAGTCAAAGTCAATTCCAGACTCTATTCTTAGTTTTCATCTATTAATTTGGTTGTCTTATTTATCTTTTTAGACAACTGGTGTGTTAAACTGCATTAACTGATTTCATTTTTGCAGTTTTATGTATTTAACTGACTCATAGAGATACATGTGATATGGTATCATGTTCCAATACATGTATACAATGGGTAATGATTACATTAGGTACCTATTCTATCACCTCATACATTCATTGTTTCTTCATCATAAGAACATTCAAAATCTTCCAGCTACATTAAACTTGCCTACCTGGGAGATATCCCACTTCATCTTATCCACTTCGTCTTGCTATATAATATGTGGATACATGGTTAGACGGAATTTGTGGTACTTTGCTAAGGCCTTTGTATGTATCCATTAGGGTAATGGTCTGTTTTAACCTGGAGTGAGTCTTAACATCTTAAATAACCTAGATAATTCTTCACAGGTACATCTTTCTATCTTTGGTCATTCTAGATTCTGTCAGGTTGAAAGTCACGGTTATTCATCTCAGTTGGAAAGATGAATCTCTTTCCCACAGACACTAAAAGGCAGCGATGTCTGTCATCCAAATGGATGTCAACCTCTAATCCATGCACCACTCTGCAGAGCAATTTCCTGACAGTAACAAAGGGAACAGTTTATTTCTCTTTAGCTATTGTCCAGGCTATCAGATTCCCAACACTCTTCAGGAGCTATGAAGATTGTAAAAGGCAAAAAAACTCATTTTGTAGCAAAGTGGCCATTTGTAAAATCAACTTCTTCTTAAAATGCCCAGATATTTACAAGAATTTATAAGAATGGGATTAATAAGGTGAAAGCTACCAAAGATTTAGAGAATAAAGTCCTTCTAGAAAGAAGGCTAGGCTAATTCCATGACAGGCTTAAATTGGCAGCTAAAAATACTAGGCCTAAATCTCTGTTTCAATAAACTGGGCAATTTCAGGTAAGTCCAGGCCTCAGAAGGTTCCCTGCCACCTGACCTGAGGCAAGGACAATGGGTCAGCAGCAGAAACTACTTCCTCAGCAACAGTTTCCAGACCTCCCCAGCAAGTTTCCAACACTCACACCCAGGTAATAGAATGTCCTTAAAGATGGACTCAACACATTAGCATAGAAGTCACCTACCCTGGAATTCCCTAATGTGCTTTAAATGAGGCCTGCAGGCTCACTTTGTTGTGTCTCTGTCTTGGTGATGGGAAATCCCAGATACTGGACTTCTGCAGAATAAAACACTCTTTGTGTTTACATACAATTTGAATCCAGAGTATCATTCTTTGGTGAATTATGACTCTTAAACTAGTTTCCTTTCTGTAGAAAACACCGTGACCTAAAGCAACCTGGGTAGGAAAGGATGTATTTGGCTTGTGTATCCCAATCAAGGCCATTGGTGAGGTAAGCAAAGGCCAGAACTAAACCTGGAAGCAGGAATTGAATTAGAAACATGGAGGAGTGCTGCTTTACTGACTTGCTCCCCATGTTTTGCTCAACCATCTTTCTTACATAACCCAAGATCATCTGAAGTCTTTTATCAAGTGTGTACAACGTGTCTGTAAAATAAATTTAATTATACCTATACCTGCCTTGCTTCAAAATGAATGAAACTCAGACATTTATTTATTTATTTATTTATTTACCTTTGTGCAATTACTGGGAGATTACCCATAATCTAATTTTCTAATGGCTAGACTGTTAATTCCCCAGCTGTGATCCCCAGATAATGATTTTTCAAGTGTCCCTGGGTTATTTCTGCTCCAGCAGTCTGTCCTGGGCCAGGAGGCCAGGGCCAGGGCAGACATTTCACTCAGGTATGAGCTCCTGGCCCATCATATCTAATGGAGACCTCCTGTTCCCACCATCTTCTTCCTCCTTCACTCTCCTTTCTCCTTCTCTTTTTATCCTCATGGTCCCTACCAGTGACCCCCAGCTAGGGGGTCACTGGTAGGGACCATGTAACCTGCCTACCTCTCTTCTCTTCAGTAATTGGCTGTAGCCACCTTTTTTAATTAATAGTTTTAAATTGGGGAGCAAGGTTTATACAACAAAAGCTAGTGTACATGAGAATTTGCTCATCTTGGAGCAACCAGACCTTGGAGAACAGAATTTAGCATTTGAATACATAGCAGCACAGACCTACCCCCAACACATCTGCCAGACACTGACTATCACTGAACCATGAGTAAGGCAGCAAAGTTCTTGTTGTCTTAAAACTCTCACTATTGGCTATATGAAAGAAGCAAAGACTGAGCATAGTAAAAGCAAAGAAAGTTACCATATGACCCTGCTTTACCTTTCCTGACCATATAGCCAGAGGACTTCACAGCCCACCACAGAGATACCTGCACACCCATGTTACAGACGCTCTGAACAATAATTAAAAAATGGGATCAGCCTAGCTATCCATTAACAGATGAATGATTAATGAAAACCTTATACACAGACACAGTAGAATTTTATTTATTCATATAAAAATGATTTTTTTCTGAAAATCCATAGATCTGGACATCATTATTATATTAAGTGAAGTTACCCAGACTCAGAAAAGCTGATACTACATATTGCCTCTCATTTTGCAGGTACTAGATTTAAATTTATGTATTTTAATTTATATATGTACTTATATAGCTATTAAAGTCATATCTATGAATTATTTTTAATTTACACATATACATAGGATATAGAGAGAGTGTGTGAGAGAAAAAAGAGTATGTGTATGAGAAATAGAGAGGGAAACAGTGTGTGTGTGTGTGTGAGAGAGAGAGAGAGAGAGAGAGAGAGAGAGAGAGAGAGAGAGAAAGAGAGAGAGATCATGAAACTAGAAAGGAGTCTATGAAAAAACAATAAAGGTTTATGGAATACATTGACATAAAAGCAGAAAGGTAAATACAGGGTGTAGAAATGTACACATGGAGGAGAGGAGATGGGAACATGCTATATAGTGTTTTGGCTTAGTGCTTACTACCTTGAAGAACTAGTTTTTGTTGAGAATGTTATGAAATATATGTACAAAGGGCCAAAAGGTAGCTCAGCAGGTAAAATCACTTACTTTGCAAGCCTAATGACCTATGTTCAACTTAACTAAATGGCAGATGCTGTGGTAATCATCTGCAGTTGATCACTCCGCTCACAAGATGGGCAAAGTACCCAGAAGATCATGGGCCAGTTCACCTGGAGTATGTAGAGCAGCATACACAAGAGAGAGACCATTTTAACAAGGTGAAAAAGAAGACTATCTTAGTTGGGGTTTCTAGTGCTGTGCTGCAACATCAGGACCACAGCAACTTGGTAAGGAAAGGGCTTGTTTCACTTATACTTCCAGATCTCAGTTCATTATTATCTTAGTCACTGTTTTGTAGCTGTGAAGAGGCAGCATGATCAAAGCAACTCATACAAATGAAAGTATACACTTGGGGGTTTGATCAAAGTTACAGAGGCTTACTCCATTAGAATCATGGCAGGGAGCATGTGGGCAGACATGGCAATGAAGAGTTACACCGGAATCCATAGGCAAAGAGAGGTAGCCAAGGCCTGGCATAGGCTTGTATAAACCTTAAAGCACACCACACCCCAAATGACACATTTCCTCCAAAAGGGCCACACCTCTTAAACTTCCCAATTATTTCAAATAGTGCCACTCCCTAATGACAAAATATTAAAATATTTAGGTCTATGAGGGCCATTCTTATTTAAACTATCATAGTCAGCAAAGGAATTCAGGGTAGGAACTAAAACAGGACAGAAATCCAGAGTCAGGGAAAGATGCAGGGGCCATGGAGGAGTTCCCGTTGCTCTCTGTGATTTCTTTATACCTCAAAGCCAGTACCACCTGGATGACTTTTATATTACCAGTTTTGGCTGCCAGCACAAGGTACAGCCTTTGGCCTTTCTGCACCACAGCTCTGTGTGCTGACCCTGAGGAAGAACTTCCCAGAAGATATGGCTTCAATTATGCTGCTCTATTTTTCAGCAACAGTTGACCAATATTGATTGGTTCAGCAAAGCTAAGGTTTCAGTTTAATAGAACTTGTCTCTTGCAAATCACAACTTCAGCACTGGCAGCTTAGAATTACAAATTCTTAATTCAGATATTGAACTGCCCCCAATCAAGTCTGTAAGATATTCTCTAACTTCCCTCTGAAACTTCAGAAGGCAAGCCTCTGTCATCTACATTTCTCTCCATTAAGGTCTGAATATTCAATGGCTTTTTCAGTCCAAATTTCAAATGCCTCTCCAATCCTTCTAAAAATGCTCTGTTGGATCTGTCACAGTCTTTGCCTTATTTAGAGTTTCTATTGCTGGGATAAAACACCACTGGTAAAAAAGTGTTCATTACAGCTTACAATTCTCAGGTAACACTCCCTCACTGAGGAACCTCAGGAAGGAACTCAAGACAAGAATATGAAGACAGAAACTGCTGCAGAGGGCATTGAGGACTCTTGTTGACTGGTTTGCTCTCTAAGGGTTGCTCTTCTTATATCACCCTAGACCACCAACTCAGGAGTGCCACCACCCACAATGGGTCGAACCTACATACATCAATCACTAATTAAGAAAATGCCAAACAGGCTTGTCTACAGCACAATATTATGGAGTTATTTCTCTATTGAGGGTTTCTATTTTCAGATGATTCTAGCTTATAGCAAGTGGACATAAAACTATTCAGCACAGTAACCAAATCATGATACACACATGACTTCATTCACATACACACACAACATATATGTACACGATAATAATACAATGAAATAAATAATTCAAGTGTTTTTATAAATATTTGTTCTTTATTAAAATTAATTCTTTTTATCCCAAGTCTTCAGAAAAAGTAGAGATAACAAATTGAACTCAAACACAAATGTGTCTCAGAGCTTTCAGAAACCACAGACCTTCCATAGCTGAAAGGGGACATAATATTGGTAGCAGAGACTCATTGTGAGGGATTAAAGGTGGGCCATGCTAGCCATTTAGTCTGTCTTCTTTGTAAACAGATGCTGTTGCTGGAATTATTGAGGTTCAGAATCTGAGAACAAGCCAGATTTGTCTGTCCATTCTTATTAAGACAATAAAATGAACAATAGATAAAGATATATATTCATTGAGTCCACATTAGGAAGTTGGGCATAAATCCAGTGACTCTTCCAAATCCATCTTTGCTGTTTTGGAATGAGGTTTAGGTTTGAATAGAGGGCCAGAGCTAAACATTCTGGTCAAAACTGGTTCTACTGGATGTAGCCAATCTTACCTTCAAACAAAAGCCACCTTTTCCTAAAACAATGAATCAAGCACATCCCTTCATGACTTGAACATAGAAATGTAGTTCTTTACAGCCTCTCTCTCTCTCTCTCTCTCTCTCTCTCTCTCTCTCTCTCTCTCTCTCTCTCTCACACACACACACACACACACACACACACACACATTAGGTGAAAAGAAAGAATTGGTGATTTCCAACTATCAAGTCCAAGTCTAAACTGTGACTAGACTCTGGAATGGGGGAACATGTTTCAAAATATCTAACAGATATTTTATTAAAACTCAGAAAATTCAGATATAAAATTTATCTTAGACTATATAATAAAGTGAGGGGTATTGTTTAATTTTTATTTCAAATCATTCTGAATAAAAACAGTCAACATACAGCCATTGGTGGTTCATACTTTTAATCTCAGCACTTAGAATTCAGAGCAAGGAGGATCTTAGAGTTCAAGGCCAACCTAGTCTACACAGTGAGTTTCAGCCAGAACAGCCAGGGTTACTCAGAGAAACCATCTCTAAAACAAAGAAAGACAGATTTGGAAAACATGTTGGGAGTTAAGTATAGGACTGAAGTGAGAGAGAATGCTGCTGATCAACTATTCTTGAGCTTTTGCATAGACAAGAAACTTGTCAGACCTCTGCCCGGCCTGTTGGTGAGTGCACCCCGGATCCCACCGGAGACATTCTGGGGGCTTCACAGATCCCACAGCCAGCACTAGCACTCCCCTTCCACCCCTCGCCCCTCTTCCAGTCTGAGGCCTGGACCAGACCTCTGCCCGGCCTGCTGGTTAGTGCACCCCGGATCCCGCCGGTGACATTCTGGGGGCTCCAAGGATTCCACAGCCAGCTTTAGGTAGGAAAACCCACATACTGCCCTGAGCCCATAGCTGGGTGCCCTGAGTGCTCAGATTCCAGCAGATACCTCCCCCCCCTTGCCGGCTAGCACCCCCCTTCTGCCCATCTCCCTGGTCTGAGGCCTGGACCAGACCTCTGCCAGGTCTGCTGTTGTGTGGACCCCGGATTCCGCCTGAGACATACTGGAAGGTCCACTCAACCCAGAACCACAGAGGAACAACAGAACTCAGAGCGTCAAACAACATATCCTGAGATATCCAAGAGGAGACACTGTACCCAGAGCAGCAGACACCTAGCTTGACTGCCACAGTGGAGGCACCATATCCTGAGGCATCCTAGACATACCACTGTAATCAGTGCAGCTGAAAAAAATCATAGAGACATCTGGACCCCTAGAAGACCAGACACAATCGAGACAACTGGAAAGGCAGGCTTCAACCAGAGACAGAAGTACAGGTAGCACTAGATTTAACCAGATGGCAAAAGGCAGGCACAAGAACATAAGCAACAGAAACCAAAGTTACATGGCATCATCAGAACCCAGTTCCCCATCATAGCAAGCTCTGAACACCCCATCACACCAGAAAAGCAGGATTCAGAATTAAAATCACTTCTCATGATGATGATAGAGGACTTTAAGAAAGACATAAGTAACACTCTCAAAAAACAGATAGAAACCCTTAGAGAGGAAACACAAAAATCCCTTAAGGAGAAGGAATTAAACAAAACCATGCAGGATCTAAAAACGGAAATAGAAACAATAAAGAAATCACAAAGGGAGATAGAAAACTAAAAAAAACGATCAGGAGTCATAGACACAAGCATTACCAACAGAACACAAGAGATGGAAGAGAGAATCTCATGTGCAGAAGATACCATGGAAAACATTGACACAACTGTCAAAGAAAATGCAAAATACAAAAAGCTACTAACCCAAAATGTACAAGAAATCCAAGACACAATGAGAAGGCCAAACCTAAGGATAATAGGAATAGATGAGGGGGAAGACTCCCAACTTAAAGGACCAGTAAATATCCTCAACAAAATTATAGAGGAAAACTTCCCTAACCTAAAGAAAGAGATGTCCATAAATATACAAGAAGCCTACAGAACTCCAAATAGTTTAGACCAGAAAAGAAATATTTCCTGCCACATAATAGTCAAAACATCAAATGTACAAAACAAAGAAAAAATACTAAAAGCAGTAAGGGAAAAAGGCAAAGTAACATACAAAGGCAGACCTATAAGAATTACACCAGACTTCTCACCAGAGACGGTAAAAGCCAGAAGATTCTGGACCGATATCATACAGACCCTAAAAGAACACAAATGCCAGCCCAGACTACTATACCCAGCAAAACTGTCAATCATTATTGATGGAGAAACCAAAATATTCCATGACAAATCCAAATTCACACAGTATCTCAACACAAATCCAGCACTTCAAAGAATAATTGATGGAAAACTCCATCACAAGGAGGGAAACTACAACCTAGAAAAAGCAAGAAGGTAATCTTCCAAAAGTCATAAAAGAAGGTAGCTACACAAACATATCTCCACTGTCAATAACAAAAATAACAGGAAACAAACTCATTTTTTCCTTAATATCTCTTAATATCAATGGACTCATTTCTCCAATAAAAAGACATAGACTATCAGACTGGATACATAATCAGGACCCAACATTTTGCTGCATTCAGGAAACGCACCTCTGTGGAAGACAGACACTACCTCAGAGTAAAAGGTTGGAAAACAATCTTCCAAGCAAATGGTCCCAAGAAACAAGAGGGAATAGCGATTCTAATATCAAATAAAATCAGTTTTCAACCAGAAGTAATCAAAAAAGATAAAGAAGGACACTTCATATTCATCAAAGGAAAAATGTACCAAGAGGAACTTGCAATTCTCAACATCTATGCCCCAAATGCAAGGGCACCCACATACATAAAAGAAACTTTACTAATGCTTAAAGCATACATTGCACCCTACACAATAATAGTGGGAGATTGTACCTTCCAACTATGTCCAATGTCCATGTAAACAAGGTGATGAAAACTGAAAATGTGTTTTGCCAGCTGGATCTTAGGTGATAACTCAAGAGTCAAAGATTTTGAAAGTCAGCTAGGGCAAAAGTCTCTGACACTTGACCTATGGAGATATGACAAAGATGAAGCACTGTGTTTAAAGCTACAGGACACTGAGATGATTGTCATGCCGAATAGCCACAGATGACCGATCATATTTATAGTTATTTACACCTTTGTAATCCTAGTTTAGCATTATATAGTTTAATGACTTCAATATGAAATGCATATGAATCATTTGTTAGTGATTTGTTTGCTCTGGTTGAAATGATTAGAAATTTTAGCATTGTTCATTATTCTTGTGTTGTTGTTCATCTGAGTTATTTTTATCTGTGTTCTAGTGGTAAACACCATGGATAATAATTTAGAAAAGCATACAGCTCAACTAAGCAGCTTGATCAAGTTGTAAGTAGTGTGAAAATGATTAAGTACATACAACATGTGGCCCTAAAGAGACACATTTCACTCAATGTAATAAGAGGATGGAAATAAAACCAGATTCAGAATATATATAATACAACATTCGTGGCCAAGATTGGATACGCAGTGAGACTGCACTAAAAACAGAATTTCCTGAAGTCTAAAATAATCATAGTAGATTTATAAAAGACAGAATTAGACATTTTTATCCTAACACTTTACTTTTATTTCCCCATATGCCAAATACCTGAGGGCTCCCCAGAAGGCCAGAAGAGGTTGTCACATTTTGTAGAGTAACAGGGGGTTTGTGCTGGCAACACAGGTTCTGGGAATGGAACCTATGTCTTCCTCAAGAACAATAAGTGCTTTTAACTATTGAGCCATAACTCCAGCTCTTAGAGTTAGATTTATAAACAATTATTTTAAAATTCCAGCAGGTGAAGGAGGAAAAAAGGATATCAGAATAAAAACCAACATGAACAGATACAATCCGGAAAGGTGAATCCAAAAACAGCAATCCAGTAAGAGACTTAAAATTCTAATTTACATCCTCATTTATTTGTATTTTTCTGAGCCCCTTATTTATTTGTATTAGCTGAGCACCACACACTGACCCCCTTCCCCTGCTGTCATTGGTGAAAGAATAGACAAATAAAGATGTTGTTGAGGTGTTTACATTATATACCCAAATGCATTTTTTCACTGATGTTTAAAAGCAGCCTATTGATTTAATATATTTAAATCATCTCTTATGCCCCAAATAGTTAATTGAAATAAGGCAGAAATAATAATATATTACTTTGAATACATTTTCCTGAAATTGTTGTTAATGAATATAAAAAATGAAAGTAAACTCAAGAAATTCATGGCTACCAAGAGAGCTCCATGTAAAGCTTATAAAGGAATCCTTTAGCCTGAAAATAAAGACAAACAGAAACACGAAGCTGCAGAGAAGAAAAAAACCATGCTTGAAAACAGTCAAAGAAGGGATAGGGTAAAACAAACAAACAATAAACAAAACAGAACACAAGGTGACAGGAAATAATACACACCTGTCAGTACAACTGGAATATTAATGGTCCCCTTTCCCCAGGCAAAAAAAAAAAAACTGAGTGGCAAATTGGATTAAAAGATAGGACCTGCCTACTTATTGATTCAAAAAACACCTCATCATCAAAGATTGACACAACTTTAGGGTAAAAAGCTGGAAATTAATACTCCCACATCCTCCAATTGTCAATATTATATTTTAGAACATCTCAAGATTTTCCTGTACTGAAATATACTCAGAATAAGATTGTTTGATGGTGCAATAGATTCATTATTAATTTTTCAGAAGAAGGATCTCTTGATGTTTTTCATGACAGCCATCTTAGTTTTTATTCCCATGGAGAGAGGCAGTTTTCCTTTGTTCTATATCTTCAATATTGTCATCTCTTATCTTGTTTGGTAAAGACAGAGGGCAGGGTTTGAACACCAAACTGACACTGGCTATTGTGGCTTCCAGTCATATTAGATATATCAATACACACTGACTCAGATCTGCCAGGTGGAGTGCACACCTGTAACAATCTCAATTAGACCTGATATTTTTACCGTGTTGAAATTCAGTGAGACATGGCTTTCTGGTAAAATTTCACCTCCATAGCTTGAGTTCTAGAGATGATCTCAGTAGGATTCTCTGCAATAGTAAGTTAATGCTAGAGTGGAAGTGACAGAGACAGGTAACTTACTTCATTGGGGTAAGTGTCATGGGAAAACATTCCTACCAACATATCTTTAGGCATACTTGATTTCAGAACTAACACCCTTGCATAATGAGGTAAGTCCATTAAGGACTTACCTCATCCTCAGCAGCATCAGGAGGCTGGTACCAACACCATCGCAAAAGGCTATGTGCACATTATAAATTATGGGAATGTGCCCCTCTAATTTGGGTTCTGATGGTGTCATTGTTACCAGCTGACAGTTTCTCTTCTATTCCTGTCTTCTCACAGAAAGAATGCACCCAAGACAGTTTGAGCAAAAATTTGTTTAACAACACAAAGTAATTCAAAGTAAATGTAGACTTCAGAGCAAGACTGGAGCAGGCTGCCTGAAGGTAGATGGTGGCCCACTGAACTCTGCATGGTGAAATTTACAAACGTTTCTTAGGGTCCCGACTCTATAATGTCATGGTTAATTTCTCATTTTGAGAACTTCTGTCTTACATTAAGGAAGTTGTCCCCCACTGCTTTTTTGCATTGTCTGCTCATTAGCATATTCATGGTGGCATGAACAGTCATTAGGAAAGTGCCCTGGTTGTCTTAATTTTTTACATTGCAGAAGGAGCCCAACTGCACCTTCAAAGCTGTCTAACTATAAAGGAAGATTGCAACCACCAGGAGAAGCATCAACTAAGACATGGCCAGAACCTCCTTAATGATGTATGAAAAGGAGAAGGTTTGGGAATCTGGCACAAAAACTCCCTCTACTAGTAACATGTCATATGATCATGTGAAAAGCATCTTCATCTTGTTGAGCATTAATTTCCCTAAATACATAGGATATAACCAGTTAATGTTTAGGAAAGATATCATATACATGCATACATAATAACACACACAGTAGTTGCTCAGTAACTGGATTCAACATGCAGACTGAACACAGTGGGTCTAGAAAATTGGATACAGACACAAAAAAACCTCAACTCATGTGGAACAGGATCAGGTTCCTTTCTCTCTCACCCAGAGGCTAGTGGGTCTATGCTTAATCACAGTACTAGTCCCATATCCTGAGTTTTTGCAGATTCCTAAGGGTGGAAATGAGACCAAAACTAACATAAGCATCTTCTGGGTGGTTACAAGGAAGGGTGAGTTCAAGACCAGCCTGTCTCCAGCTGAGGAGGTCACACATCAGGAGGTAGCAGGGTTCTCTCACTGCTGTGTCTTTGCCTCCATTCAATTCTTCATGGAGACCCCTGAGCATGAACAACAAATCTTATGTAACCCTAGTGCTCAATATACTTGTGAAACTATGAACTTCCCTCAACAGGGCATCTGTAAATGTTTCTACATTTTATTTTTCCATTCCTTAGCTTTCTTCTTGAATCTGAACTTTTCAACAATTTATAAATTAAATGAAAATTGCAAAATTTTATTTTTATTAAAATAGATGGGAATTGAATAATCCAATTAGCTTATTTAAAACTTTCAGGTCAGGATTTAAAATAGAGCCATTTACCCATTTCCGGATCTTTTTCTCTTGTATATAATCGAGTCTAATAAAAAAATAACTGTTCATTTCCCATTAAGAAGTTTTTCCTGAATCCTTATAATCAAAACCAAGTGAGAGACTTAAACTACATTTATTCATGACTTACTTTCTTCTACTAACCTTCTAAATCACTAAATCACTATGACCCCTGCTTGAAGTTCTTCTTAGCTCCTTACCAGTATAATCTCTCTATATAGTGTGAAATCTCTCTCTCTCTCTCTCTCTCTCTCTCTCTCTCTCTCTCTCTCTCTCTCTCTCTCAGTTGATCTATGCCAGTTACTAATTCAGAAATTATCTGATTAAAATCCAAGTCTCCACTTGTTCAGAATAGACATTGTTTTAGAGTCCAGAGATGTCTACATAGCTTCAAGAAAAGTGATATATTCTACTGAGCAATTTTATTTAAGAATTTTACCAATTCTTCTTCATCTTGAATGAGCAGCAAAGTGGTTCCGCTCATAGAGCAATCAGCTAGCCCTTTAGCACAAGGTCTAGAAGTTTGAGAAATAAGTAAGCATTTATCCTGATATGGATGCCAGACTCTCCAGCGATTTAGTGTGGCTGATCTTCCTAGAGTAAGAAAGAAGACATGTTCTATTCCTGCCCTGTTCCTACTACACCACAATCAACTACATACAGTGGGTGCTTCATTAGTGCATGTGGGAACATGGGTAATGCTGTCATATGTCAAGGAATCACAAATAATGACAAAGGATTTATTTTATATTTTGTTTTTTGTGCCCTTCCCCCAGGCCTGAGAAGGCCTGCACTTCTTTTTCCACAATAGATCAAGCAATTGTAAGACCTAGGAGAGGCATTGCATTACCAGCCTTGGCGCCTTGGAGCCTGCTACCTGAGCTAAGAAGAATGGACTGCCTGCTGAGCTAGCCTTGACACCTTCTGGACTGCTATCTCCTTGCCCAGCCCCTGGGCTGAACCAAGAAGAGACCCTGGAGGGTGGGGCTTCCCCTTTATATGTGAAAGCAAATTATTAAATTTGAGGCCTTGATCAGAGAACTTTGTCTTGGCCTCATCTCTTCTCGCCCTCCTTCCCCCTTCAATTCCCAGCCCCCCTTTCAGGTGAACCCAGTTGACTTGTGGCTGCAGGCGGCTACAGTTTTTATTAATTAACTTCAGACAAATTAAATTGTTCAACATATTCATTAAAATAATCAACTTGATATCTGTCTGTCATAGTTAGAGCATCACTGCTGTGAACAGACACCATAACCAAGGCAATTCTTATAAAAACAATATTTAATTGGGGCTGACTTACAGGTTCAGAGGTTCAGTCTATTATCATCAAGGCAGGAACATGGCAGCATTCAGGCAGGCATGGCACAGGAGGAGATGAGAATTCTACATCTTCATCTGAAGGCTGCTAGGAGAAGACTGGCACTCAGTTGGTTAGAAGGAGGGTCTCATTGTCCACTCTGACAGTAACATACTTCCTCCAAACAGGCCATACCTATTCCAGCAATGCTACACCTACTAATTGTGCCATTCCCTGGGCCAAGCATATTCAAACCACCACACTGCCTATTAGGGGTCGCATGCACCTATTAGGGATCATGTGTACCAGCAGCCTGAGGCAGCAGGGCCAGGTGCCTAAGCTCATAGATGTTAAGGTCACATAGCTTTAATGAAGTTCCCAGCACCAACATTTATAAGTCCTCCATGGTGAACTGTTTGACTGAGGTAGCTCACGTTTTCTGTCAACTATTATTCTCGGGAAATTCAAGACACACAGTGACCTACTGGTTAAGTCCTGTTCTCTTAGGCAGCCACACTGCATGGAAAAAAATGTGATGTTTCCAAAGTAGACAAGGGATGGATACTATTCTGTAACATTGTATGACATTGACTTTATCTTAGGCTCAACTCCTTGAGCTTCCAAATACAATAAAGCTTTATTATTTTATTTTAAAACTAGCTAGATCACACAATTGCTAGGCACAGAAATTTCCTGCCCTAATCTTATCAGCTACCATATTTTAGCCATCTACCAATGGCAGATGCCAAGGTTTCCAGCCATCCAAGATCTTACATGGTTGTTAGGTGCCTCCCATTCCAAAACCTGGCCTAAGCCCTCCTCTTCCCCTGGGTCCCTTCTCTTCCTTCTGGGATCTGGAAGTCCCAACTTTACAGGGGCATCTCTGCTTGTGCTCTGAAGGCCTGGAATCAGTCATAGGCTTAAAGCCAGCCTGCTGGCACAAAGTCTTGGGTCTCTGTGAAAAAACCTTGAAAACAAATGGCTAGACGCTATTGTAAACAAGCAGCTTTGGTAGAAAGCTACCAGGTCTCAATCATAAACCTTGTAGATAAGTAACCTTGATGAATAATACCAACTTAGATAGGGACAAGTGAATCATAGGTGGAGTCAGAGTGACCTGTCCCCTGAAACTTCACCCAGCTGATACTCTGTTCTGGAAGATATCTGTACTCCCCATGAACACTTACGCTCCTGTGTCATCCACTTCTCCCACATCCTGCCTTTTTCTGTATATAACCCCTGTGTGAAAAAGTAAAAATTGCAATTTGATCAGCCTATAGACAGATAGCCATTCTTTGCTTCAGCCTGCTTCCTCCACTTTCTCTTTCAGGTGACCTCCCTGGATCCCCTGCTTAATGCCCTGCTGGACAGGACATTCCAGCAACACCAAAAGGAGATAGCTACACAAACATAGTTCAACCTCTAGTAACAAAAATAACAGAAAGCAAGAATCATTTTTCCTTAATATCTCCTAATATCAATAAACTCAATTCCCCAATAAAAAGACATAGACTATCAGACTGGATACGTAAACAGGATCCAGAATTTTACTGCATACAGGAAATACACCTCTGTGACAAAGACAAACATTACCTCAGAGTAAAAGGATGGAAAACAATCTTCCAAGCAAATGGTCCCAAGAAACAAGCTGGAGTAGCGATTCTAATATCAAATAAAATCGATTTTTCAACCAAAAGTAATCCAAAAAGATAAGGAATGACACTTCATATTCATCAAAGGAAAAATGTACCAAGAGGAACTAGCAATTCTGAACATCTATGCCCCAAATGCAAGGGCACCCACATACATAAAAGAAACTTTACTAAAGCTCAAAGCATACATTGCACCTCACACAATAATAGTGGGGGATTTCAAAACCCCACTCTCAGCAATGAACAGATCGTGGAAACAGAAACTAAATAGAGACACAATGAAACTAACAGAAGTTATGAACCAAATGGACTTAACTGATATGGATAGAACATGTCATCCTAAAACAAAAGAATATACCTTTTTCTCAGCACTTCATGGTACCTTATCCAAAATAGACCACATAATTGGTCACAAAACAGGCCTCAACTGATACAAAAAGATTGAAATAATTCCTTGCACCCTATCAGATCACCACGGACTAAGGCTGGTCTTTAATACTGACAAAAACAATGGAAAGCCCACATACTCCTGGAAACTGAACAAAGCTCTACTCAATGATGACTTGGTCAAGGAAGAAATAAAGAAAAAATTAAAGACTTTTTAGAATTTTATGAAAATGAAGACACATCATACTAAAACTTGTGAAACTACATGAAAGCAGTATTAAGAAGAAAACTTATAGCTCTAAGTGCCTACAAAAAGAAACTGGAGAGAGCATACACTAACAACTTCACCACACATCTGAAAACGTTAGAACAAAAAGAAGCAAATGTAACCAAGAGGAGTAGATGGCAGGAAATAATCAAACTCAGGGCTGAAATCAACCAAGTAGAAACAGAAAGAACTATACAAAATATCAACAAAACCAGGAGCTGGTTCTTTGAGAAAGTCAACAAGATAGATAAACCCTTAGCCAGACTAAACAAAGGGCACAGAGACAGTATCCAAATTAATAAAATAAGAACTGAAAAGGGAGACATAACAACAGAAACTGAGGAAATTAAAAAAAAAAAATCATCAGATCCTACTACAAGGGCCTATATTCGTCAAAATTGGAAAATCTGGATGAAATGGACAATTTTCTAGACAGATACCAGGTACCAAAATTAAATCAGAAACAGAAAAACCATCTAAACAGTCCCATAACCCTAAAGAAATAGAAGCATTCATTAAAAGTCTCCCCACCAAAAAAAAGTCCAGGACCAGATAGGTTTAGTGCAGAATTCTATCAGACCTTCCAGGAAGACCTAATACCAATTCTATGCTCATACCTAAACCTCAAAAAGACCAAACAAAGAAAGAGAACTACAGACCAATCTCTCTTATGAATATTGATGCAAAAATACTCAATAAAATTTTCACAAACTGAATCCAAGAACACATCAAAACAATCGTCCATAATGATCAAGTAGGCTTTATTCCAGAAATGCAGGGATGGTTCAATATTCAGAAACCCATCAATGTAATCCACTACATAAACAAACTCAAATTTAAAAAAGCCACTTGATCATATCACTAGATGCTGAGAAAGCATTTGACAAAATTCAACATTCCTTCATGTTAAAAGTCTTGGAAAGATCAGGAATTCAAGGCACATACCTAAACAAAGTAAAAGCAATATACAGCAAGCCAGTAGCCAACATCAAACTAAATGGAGAGAAACTTGAAGCAATCCCACTAAGATCAGGGACTAGACAAGGCTGCCCACTCTCTTCCTACCTATTCAATATAGCACTGGAAATCCTAGCCAGAGCAATTAGACAACAAAAGGAAATCAAAGAGATACAAATAGGAAAGGAAGAAGATAAAATTTCACTATTTGCAGATGATATGATAGTATACTTAAGTGACCCTAAAACTTCCACCAGAGAACTCCTAAACCTGATAAAGAACTTCAGCAAAGTGGCTGGATATAAAAATCAACTCAAACAAATCAGTAGGCTTCCTCTACTCAAAGGCTAAACAGGCTGAGAAAGAAACTGGGAAATGACACCCTTCACAATAGTCACAAATAATATAAAATATCTTGGAGTGAATCTAACCAAGCAAGTGAAAGATCTGCATGACAAGAACTTCAAGGCTATGAAGAAAGAAATTGAAGAAGATCTTAGAAGATGGAAAGTTCTCCCATGCTCCTGGATTGGCAGGATTAATTTAGTAAAAATGGCCATCTTGCCAAAAGCAATCTACAGATTAAATGCAATCCGCATCAAAATTCTAAATCAATTCTTCATAGAGATAGAAGCAGCAATTTGCAAATTCATTTGAAATAACAAAAAACCCAGGATAGTGAGAACTATTCTCAACAATAAAAGAACTTCTGGGGGAATCACCATTCCTGACCTTAAACTGTACTACAAAGCAGTGGTGATAAAAACTGCATGGTATTGGTACAGAGACAGGCAGGAAGATCAATGGAATAGAATTGAAGATCCAGAAATGAACCCACACACCTATGGTCACTTGATCTTTGACAAAGGAGCTAAAACTATCCAGTGAAAAAAGGACAGCATTTTTAACAAATGGTGCTGGTTCAACTGGAGGTCAGCATGTAGAAGAATACAAATCAATCCATTCTTATCCCCTTGTACAAAACTCAAGTCCAAGCAGATAAAGAACCTTCACATAAAACCAGATACACTGAAACTAATAAAAGAGAAGGTTGAGAAGACCCTAGAATACCTAGGCATAGGGGAAAAGTTCCTGAACAGAACACCAATGGCTTATGCTCTAAGATTAAATATTGACAAATGGGACCTCATAAAATTGCAAAGATTCTGTAAGGCAAAGGACACTGTCAATAAGACAAAACGGCAACCAACAGATTGGGAAAAGATCATTACCAATCCTACATTTGATAGAGGGCTAATATCCAATATATACAAAGAACTTAAGAAATTAGACTCCAGACAAACAAATATCCCTATTTAAAAATGAGGTGCTGAGCTAAGCAAATAATTTACAAATGAGGAAACTCAAATGGCCAAGAAGCAATTAAGAAATGCTCAACATCCTTAGTCATCAGGGAAATGCAAATCAAAACAACCCTGAGATACCACCTCACACCAGTCAGAATGCCTAAGATCAAAAACTCAGGTGATAGTAGATGCTGGCAAGGATGTAGAGAAAGAGGAACACTCCTCCATTGTTGGTGGGATTGCAAGCTGGTACAACCACTCTGGAAATCAATCTGGCAGTTCCTCAGAAAATTGGACATAGCATTACATGAGGACCCAGCTATACCACTCCTGAGCATATACCCAGAAGATGCTCCAACATATGACAAGGACATATGCTCCACTATGTTCATAGCAGCCTTATTTATAATAGCCAGAAGCTGGAAAGAACCTAGATGTCCTTCAACAGAGGAATGGATACAAAAAATGTGGTACATTTACACAATGGATTATTACTCAGCTATTAAAAGTAATGAATTCAAGAAATTCTTAGGTAAATGGATGGAACTAGAAAATATCATTCTGAGTGAGCTAACACAATCACAAAAGAACACACATGGTATTTACTCACTGATAAGCAGATATTACCCAAAAGCCTGAAATACCCAAGATTCAACTAACAGACCACATGAAGTTCATGGAGAAGGAAGAACAAGTGTGGATGCCTAGGTCTTGCTTAAAAGGAGTAACAAAATACTTAAGGGAGCAAATATGGAGACAAAGTGTAGGACAGAAACTGAAGGAGGGGCCATCTGGAGACCATTCCATCTGGGTATCCATCCCATGTGCAGTCACCAAAGATAGATGCTAATGTGAACGTCAGAAAGTGCATGCTGACAAGAGCCTGATATAGCTGTCTCCTTAGAGGTATGCCAGAGTCTGACATATTCAGAGGCAGATGCTCACAGCTAACCACTGATCTGATCAAGTGTTTCCCAATGGAGAAGTTAGAGAGAAGACTGAAGAAGCTGAAAGCGTTGGTGGCCCCATGAGGAGAGCAACAATACCAACCAGAGGTCCCCATGGTCTAAACCACCAACCTGGGAGCACATAGGGAGGGACCCATGACTCCATTTGTATATGGAGGGGAGGATGGCCTTGTCTGGCATAGGTGGGAGAGGAGATCCTTGGTCCCATGAAGGCTGAACATTGAGGTGGGGGGGATTTGAGGATGGGGAGGTAGGAGTCATAGGGTAGTTGGGTGCACATCCTCATAAAAGCAGGAGGAGGGGGGATGGAATAGGAGGTTCCTGGGTTGTGGGGAGGATGAGGGTAAGGGGATAAAATCTGAAATGTAAATATAATATCCAATAAAAAAAAAACCCAAAGGTGGAAGGTGCTCATGTGATGTTTGTGAATGAAGTGTTGTTAGGAATGGGGTGAAATTAAGAGAATATACCTGAAGCAGAAAAAGTCCCAAACAGGTGACCAAGAGTCTTCGTCTGTGAGTATACCACCAGATAGTAGATTACATAAACAAATGTATTTAATTTATCATAGAATATATATGATAAATTCACAGGAAACGCAAATGCAAATAATCTCTGAAACCTCATATCACCAGTTACCTCTGACCTTTACCTTTGTTTACACAGAAAATGGGATTTTATCAGAATGTGTTTTTGCCTTGACCTCCAAGGTTATTTTCTGTAAAGTTTTTCTGTGTGAATGTTGAGCTTCTGTGTTGTTTATTCTTCAGAAATATCAGGTGTATGCATGTCAGATTTCTTAGTTATCTAACAGTTACCCTTTTCGTTGCCTTGGCTTGGCTGACAGGTAACTGTATACAGTATTACCTCATTTAGTTCCTGTTGCCCTCCCCATCTCTGTTTTCATACTTCATTCTTTTAATTTAGGCTACTGCAGACATCTTATTACCAAAGTCACAGCTGTCCATAACTTAACTGACTATGATAATATTTCCATATGACTTTATCTAATTTATCCTAAAATATTTATTTGGATAAAAATTCTTCATCAGTTTTCGTATTTGCTCCCTGATTCTGGTACAGTTTGTAGTAAAGGAATGTCAAAGCCATGTCTATACAAAGTCCACAGCAACCCATTCTTATCATTATGTGCTGTGTGGAGAAATGTCAGCAGAAATGTCAGGGATCTGCTGGCTGAAGGTTCTTTCCCTCCACCAGGATAGTCAAGAAGCTTTGCCATTTTTTTCTTGGATATTTTATTTATTTATTTATTTTCAAATGTTATCCCCTTTCCCAGTTTTCCCTCCAGAGACTCTCTATCCTATCCTCCATCCCCCTGTTTCTATGAGGGTGCTCCCCCACCCACTCCCGCCTCCCCACCCTGGCATTTCCCTACACTGGGGCATTGAGCCTTCCCAGAACCAAGGGCCTCTCTACCAATTGATGTCCAGTAAGGCCATCTTCTCTTACATATGTGGCTGGAGCCATGGTTTGCTCCATGTGTACTCTGTGGTTGGTGATTTGGTTCCTGGGAGCTATGGGGGATCTGGTTGGTTGATATTATTGTTCTTCCTATGGGTTGCAAACCCCTTCAGCTCCTTCAGTCCTTTTTTCCCTAAGTCCTCCATTGGACACCCTGTGCTCAGCCCAATGGTTAGATGCAAGCTTTCTCTCCTCCCCCTCCTCCTCCTCCTCCTCCTCCTCCTCTTCCTTCTACTTCTTTTGGACAGATATTTCAATACCAAGGAGGCTCGACTGGAGGGCATCTGGCAGACTTAATGAAGCAAAGCAACCTTCCTAATTCACTTGAGAAAAGGTATTTGGACCAGTCCTGACCATCGGTTTCTGGCCAGTCACAGCAATTTGGATCAATCACAGCCTTGAATCTTGTACCAATCACAGGCTTTGAAGCTTATATTTTAGACCAATCAGAGGCTAGACTCAAGCATGAGTCATAAAAGAGTTTTTCCTAGACAACGGGGGAGGTCTTCCCCCTCTGCCCTAGGTGAAAATGGTTGCTGTGACATACATGGATAGGATTTGTTGAATGAGGAAGAGGCAGGATGATCAGAAGTTCACTGGCAGTGTTGGAAAAACATTCTTTCCTTTTCATATTTTCAACAAGAAAAATGACTCCAAGGTCACACACCACTGCAAAGCATCCCCCCAACAGCCAAAGTCCCTCCTTCTACCTATCCCTCTGGGCTATCCATACCTCAGCTAGCCCTACCAATCCAGCAGCTCCAATCATACAGGCAACCTACTACCACCTGCAACAACAGCTAGATCTAGAAGAAACCCATAATATTTTGTACATTGGCCAGGAATCCTAGCTCTCTACCCAGGACCCAAATTTGTAATTATCTGCATTTGGGGACATTATTTTGGAAGTCCAAAACCTCCAGAGGTATGACTGTCTTCTGTCTTTTGCTTGGAATCTCTTTGGGATCCAAGAAAATAGAAACTGGTCTCAGTATTTCTCCTAGGGTAAGAGGAAATAAGGAAACATCCTGTTTCCTTTCTGGTTCCCATTGGAAGAACACCTGCTTCTGGTTCTGGATCCCATTTGTGAGATATCTTGTTCTCTTTCATCTCCTCCCCAACCAAGTCTATTGGTTGTCCTTGGTATGCTAGTCTGTCCATGTCTGTAAATTTGCACCTGTAGCTTCATTTAGTTGCTTGATTGTTGCTCTGTTTCATATACAGAGAAACAAGCCAAATGTCATCTGCCAGCCACCCATCCCTTGACTTAGTTTGAACTCATTTTAAGGATTTATAGAATAAAACAGCTGAATTTAGACAACAAAATTTGATATTCTGGCACTGACCTTGGAGCACTGCTCTCTTGGCTAGAAGGCCAACACTGCTACCACATGTTTGTTTCTGATTGATCTTAAATGTATAATTTACTAGGATCCATATGTTTTGGTTATAGATTATTGGCTTCTAAGTTATTGGGTATGTTAAAATTCTGTAACATCTGTAACAAAGCTTAAAACAAGTAATTCAAGTTTGAAGCCATTCTTGGCAACAACACATGGTATGAGTTGACCAAGG
Source organism: Arvicanthis niloticus (assembly GCF_011762505.2). NCBI lineage: Eukaryota > Metazoa > Chordata > Mammalia > Rodentia > Muridae > Arvicanthis > Arvicanthis niloticus. Next base: position 66,495,649 of record NC_047666.1, on the reverse strand, counting down.
ATTCGGGTCTCCAAAGATACTTTTAAATGTGATAAGATTTATATATACTTCCTGTCCTGTCTTTTTAAAAAAAAAAAAATGGGTTTGTAAAAGATAGGATTTTAGACAATGCTCGATTAATGAAGTATTGAAGCTGCACCCCCATGCATTCATATAGAAGAACATCTTTCTGGCAGCCAAATATTGTAACACCAATGTAATCATTTGGTATTGATTTTAGAGACACTACATTGTTTACACTGTTAAAATTTGGTTTTGTTGTCTAAACATTCTGTAAACATTATGGTTGTGCTCTGTGTCTTCACTCTTAAAAGGGGGTGCTTAATGTGTGATATGGCAAAAACACCTAGTTGGGAGATTTTAAACTTCTTTTTGAAAAGTTTTGGAGTTTTACAGATAATTTAAAGCTGGATATTTTAAAAACAACTTTTAAAAATGTTTAAATTTATAAGGTTATATGACATTTTATATCAGATATTTTATTATAACATCTTTATTTATATGTGCTCTTGATAAATAGGTCAGTTAAAGATAAAAATTAGAGCCACAGCCAAACACTAGAGACTAAAGATTTTCTCTTATAATACAATAAGAAAATGACCTTAAGCAAGCAGTCTGATGAGGAACTTAGAATAGTTTCTATATCCTCTGAGGGTCAAAGGACCCTTTTTAAAAGGATAGCTTAGAGTTGCCTACAAATCAGATATTTATTTGATGACTGGGGTCACCACAACATGAGAAACTAATGTTAAAGAATTACAGCATTAAAAGAAATTGAGAATCACTGCCTTAAATTTATGTATCTCATCAGAGACCAGGGATAAGAAAGGCACCCAAGAATCAATAGGGGTTTCATTAGCTGGGACTCCCCAGCATAGGGAATATGGAACCAGAAAGGGACACCTCCTGTATCCAGACAGGAGTAGGCAAGGCACTGGGGCAGCCCTTCCCATTGATTAGCATTACCATAATCCAGGTGGAGACTTTGGTTGCTGTGTCCATTATCTTCTTGGAGACCTTGGGGGTCATTGCAACGATCTGTCTGTCATAGTAAGTTTAAACATCATAAATATCATATTCTGTAGATCTCTGACATGTTTGAGGGCTTTTATCTATAAAGCATATCTGAGTTAAACAATTCTTGTCTGGATTTAATTATTTGCTTTAGACTATGCCTTGAAAACATAAAAGAAGAAGCTATAAATAGAGCTTATTCCTGTGATTCATAATGTTAGTATTTAGCATGACTACAACTATAATTCTGAACATCTTAGAGAATTTGATAATTTATATGGTGCTTTTACTGGCCTTAGTGGGAGAGGGCTCACCTAGCCTCACAGAAACTTGATGTGCCTGAAAGGGGGACCTCCACCAGCTCAGAGGAGAAAGGGATGCAGGAAGGACTGTGGATTGTGGGAGTGGGTGACCAGGAGGGGGGGCAGGAGCAGTCATGTAAACTAAATAAGTAAAAAAACAAAATCCTATCTACAAAAAATGCGAGGATAGGGATGGAACAAAGACTGAGGAAATGGCCAACCAATAACCAGCCCAACTTGAGACCTAACCCATGGGCAAGCACCAGTCCCTGACACTATTAATGATAGTTATGCTTGCAGACAAGAGTCTACCTTGGCTACCTTCTGAGAGGCTTCATCCAGCAGCTGACTCAGAGAGATGCAGACGCCCATAGCCAAACAGTGGATGGAGCTTGGGGACTCTTGATAAGAAAAGGCAGACAGGTTTGCCCTACTAACAGGCTTCATATTAAAATACAAACAAGTTTCAACTGTAATTTTTTACTATTTATTTTTTTAAAAACGTGCTTTGCAATGACTGCTTTCAGAAGTAGTTATACCTGTCTCTAATAAATGATTAGATTTTAGGGAAAGGTTTAAAATCTATGCTAGTTCTTTTTTTAAAAAAAAGTATTTATTTATCTTTATTCATATGACTACACTGTAGCTGTCTTCAGACACACACCAGAAGAAGACATCAGATCCCATTACAGATGGTTGTGAACCACCACATGGTTGCTGGGAATTGAACTCAGGACCTCTAGAAGAGCAGTCAGTGAGTGCTCTTAACTGCTGAGCCATCTCTCCAGCACTCTATGCCCTCTATGCTACTTCTAAGGGCCTAAGCAAGTGTTCTAAGATGTGTAACAGTCTGAGGATGTGAAAGGTTAAGTAAGTTCTGATAGTCTGAAAATTGATTTTCTAAGATGTGTAGATGCAAGTTTTGATGATATAAAAAAGTTATTTAAGGTATATGAAAAATGGCAAATGTTTCAGATTTTTTTGCTATTGTTATACTAAGATATCAAAAGTTCAAGATTTTAACATCGATCAAAGGAATTCTGATAAGCTGCTGGAGCACTGACTTACTCAGTTACAAACCAAGAAACTTGAATTTTCTTTGATTGTCTTCTAGATATAACTTGAAGATGCTTTTCATCATGCTGAAACATCTCTGTCCAACTTTGCACTCTGACTGTTCTTAACCACAGTTCCTGTTATTCATCTTTTGCTCCCTGAAACATAATGACTGTTCCTAACTACAAAAGAACAAATGAATGGGATTGGTTGAAAAATAAAGTTTTTAATCTCTAAATTCTCATTAGTAGAAAAATGTTCTGCGCGCCTCCCGAGTCCCCTTTCACCCGTGGAAGAGAGACACGAGAGATGGAATTCAGGTATCACCACAGCAAGGCTTTAATCTTAAGTGAAGTCCGCGGAAGGGGCGAAGACAGGAAGAGGCACAGCTTAAATACATCCTAGACTGACGTGTTCACTTCTGATTGGCTGTTCACTCATCACCCAATATTACGCCTCGGGATTGGCCAGTGACTTTGGCGGGCTTTTTGCCTTTGCAGCTGCACAGTTAAGTGTTTACTAGTGGGGAGGACACGATGTCCGCGCCATCTTGGAATGGCGAATAACCACCGCTTCCTACATCTCCCCCTGTTTAAATTATTAATATGGAACAGCCTTTTGCCTATCAAGCGCAGCACCAATCAAGATTCGAACTCAAGCCCAATCAAGCAAACTCCATCTTGGGGGAATAAGCGATCAAGAGCTTACACCCTGAAGATTCTCCCTTACCCTACCAGGTGCAATGGAAACAAGTCCTCTGGGTGCAAGGGCTAAGAGGATGTAAAGAGGAATTGACACTCATCCCTGTGCAATGGAGTATAGTTCCCAGGAGTGCAAGGGCTGTCAACCTACTATTCAGGTACCACAGCTATTCAGGCAAGGGCTGGCTGGACTTAGACCTCTCATCGACCCAGTGCAATGGGCTGAACCCTTGGGGTGCATCGATTGAGGGTCTCAGTCATCGGCTACTTTCTTAGCCTAGATAGTCAAATTTCAGGGGGAGATCCTTGCTCCAAGGCTGCGAGTGCTTGGGCGATAGCGGCCTTGTCACATTTTTGCTGGGCTCTGAGCTTACAGGCCAACCATCATGAACACCAATCCACAACATAGGGCTGCATCAAACAGGCCTATCCCCACCCTTTTAGAAAGAAAGAAAAAACAGAAGAAATTCAAGAAGTAAAATCGCCAGGGGAAACAGGGTCCATCCATGCTCCATCAAGGCTCAAGATCTGAATCTGCAATTGCTGCTGCACCTGGACCAACTCCCCAGTCCAATTCTCTTTTAAATAAGCAGAAAGATTATGGCTTTGAGTAAATGTATCATTCACAAATCTCAGAGGTGTAATACCTGGATGTGGGGTTGCTGACACGCAGCTCATTTGAACCACATCCGTGAGCTGCTCCACATGGGCTTGGAGCCAATCAACTCTCTGATTGACCGAAGTTTCTTTTATGTCTCAATAATGATATAGTAGGGAGAGTTTCAGGATCAGTTTCTACTGGGATGGGCACAAAGGTAGGCACATGCACAACCAAGGCTAGGTCTAGTGATCCATTCCAGCATTGTGCTAAAAAGCATGTAACATTCTCACAATCCAAGATATCAGAATTATTCTGAAAGTAGGATAACATAAAGAAAAATGGGGGGTCCACACATACCGACACCAGTTGTGCAGATGTATTCTTAAACACCTTATTAATTTTAATGTTTTTCAAATGGCTAGAGATATTAGATCATGCAGCTGAAACATTTCAACACATAATTTAATTGTGTTGAAGCAGGGTAAATTCAAGAAAATACACATATGATTTAATTTAGGACTTGCATCCCTTTGAAAATATTAGAGGCTTAAATCCTCCTATGGTAAGCTTAAGATGAGGTTTTAGCCAAATAATATCTCTTAACAACTTTTAAAAATCACTAAGAGTAAATCAAGATTGAACGTAAACCATTTTCTTTTTGTATGTACACTCACAAGTCAGAAGATGGCGTTAGATCCCCACCACAAATGGTTGTGAGCCACCCTGTGGTTGCTGGGAATTCAGCCTTTATGTTTTAAATTAAGTCTAGCCTTCTCTCTAGCCCAAATTGTCTCAAATATTGAAAAGACACTGCCTTTGAATCCTTTCTGGAGCAATAAGTACTCTAAAAAAATTTTTAAAGCTCGCTATATTGGAGCAATGGCTTGCAGAAAAAACTTCTTTAGAGAAATTCACTAATAAAGTATCACACAATGAATAATATACACTAAAAGATTTAACCTCTTAATTTTTGTATTAAAGCAACAACAATATTTATATATATAAAATGTAAAACAATTAACCATTTTCTGAAGCAATTATTTCTAACAAATATCACTTCATGGGCTCTTAAAAATTATGAATAAATTTATTAACTGTAAATCTCTCACCTTTATCAGAAATGTAAAGGGAAGGTATAAAACATCTTTTATATAAGCATTTACTGAAATGGCAGCTGGAGTAGGCAAGTTAGGCTGTATAAATCTTAAATTTGAACTTTATTTTGGATTAATTTAATAACCAATCTTTTTTAGTCCAATGAAAATATCGGATAAAAGCCAACTTTATCCTCTAATGATTGTTGTATATATTAAAGGAATCCAAAGCATCCCATCCTCAACAACTCCGAATACAGAGAAACTAAAACAACCTGAACCATACTCTATCAGAAGGCACAGCTATACTCATGGAGGGAAGCAGGCATAATTTTAATTTCTCCAGCATAAACATAACTTTTAGCCCACAGACTGTTGTAAAGTCGTTGGGTCTTAGGTTTATCCCTCCTCTCACAAGAACAAAGACAAAAGATGAATTCCGGTAAGCACATTTCTAGGACCTGGTCTAAAGACCCAGAACAAAAGGAGCTTTTAACACCTGAGCTTCTGCAGCTCAGTCTGTATTGTCTTAATTCAAATGTAAATGTGCTTAACCTACCTCTGCCTGCTCTCTGAGGCTTAGCTAGGCCGAATTGTGTGGTTTTGATTTTAACTTTAAACCTTAAATTTAAACCGTAAACCTTAAAAGACACGTGTTGTATCTTTTCTCTATAAACATAGGCAAATCAAAAAACCAATCTTTAACGATGTAAGCAATCTATTTTTTCTCAAATCAACACCAAGTAGATTACCTTTATGCTATAAAGTTTTGCTGCCACAAAACAAAGTGTAAAATTTAATGGAAAACTTGAAGCATTTATGACTCAGGCTGCTGGCGGATGTGCCTGAGGCCAGGGCAACTAAGTAACACTCAATAGCTGTAAACAAAGGCAGTGCTTCAGCATTTGAATGTACTGGCAAGGGAACAGTTCAAGATCTAACTATGTCCCATAATGGTATACTTATCCCCAAATTGAAAGTCAGTGTTAGGAGACTCAGAGCCATAATCTTGTAATTCAGCTTCACTCCTCACAATCCGCACCAGCGTAGGGACCCAAATTGAATTGTTTTCACCTGTGGAATAAGCACAAACAGCTCCCTTCCTGGCCATGGGGCGGGCCTATCTCGTCCCTGACCTTGGAAAAAGACCGCAGCCCTCTGTAAATTAGCTGTCGTAGTAAGGGTGTCTCCCAAACCGCATTCAGCTGTGGCATTTTCAAAGATCATCTGTTCTATCACTGGCATTGCTTGCTCTAAGCTCGCGGGGCACTCCCCGTGTGCCCGCTGTCGGGAAGCCGCTTTCCAGAGCAGACTGTCTCCCTCCTCTGCCTGTCTTTCGCACCATGCTTTCTTGCTCTTGCTCTGCCTAGCTGTAATCCGCTGCAGGTAGTGGAACGCAGACGCCCCTGCAACCGGTCTGACCCGGGCCCACAGTCTGAGCCGGGAAGCACAGCAGGGGACCCTCGAGCCCGAGCGCCGGGACTGAGTGACTTAAGATCTTTCTTAGTCTTATCCCAGAACGGCTATCCTTTGCACAAGCGGCTACTTCCTCCTCTATGCTCTCTCCTCAGAGCTGCCCAGTTCTATGGAGTCAGGCTCCTTAATGGGGTACAGGGGGGGTCCCCCGAACTCCACTCTCTCTTCACCAGCCGGTGAAGGTTCCTTAACCTTAATGAGCTCTGCAGTAGCCCTTGTTCCTTTTGAGTACTCTTTCTCTCCAGGCTCTCTGGCCTTATCTATTTCTCCAGGCCCTTTGGCCTGATGCCGGCTAACATGCTCTGGTTCTGATAGCCTGGAGCAGACCAGTCTTGAAACCTCCTGACTTGCCCTAATAGCTGAAAGCAATGCAAACAAGAGGCTAGCTATTGCTGCAGCGGCAATGGGTGAATATCCACCCGCAACAAAGGCTTCTACCCCAGGCATACCTTCCAGAGGTGTACCTCAATCCTGTAGTCTTTTAACCTGCCCCAAAACTTGGGGGCCTCCGCGCTGGCTTGAAACTCTCAGGTTTCGGCTCCAGTTGTTCCGCGCCCCTCCCGAGTCCCCTTTCACCCGTGGAAGAGAGACACGAGAGACGGAATTCAGGTATCACCACAGCAAGGCTTTAATCTTAAGTGAAGTCCGCGGAAGGGGCGAAGACAGGAAGAGGCACAGCTTAAATACATCCTAGACTGACGTGTTCACTTCTGATTGGCTGTTCATTCATCACCCAATATTACGCCTCGGGATTGGCCAGTGACTTTGGTGGGGTTTTTGCCTTTGCAGCTGTGCAGTTAATTGTTTACTAGTGGGGAGGACACGATGTCTGCGCCATCTTGGAATGGCGAATAACCACGGCTTCCTACACAACAATAACTTGTCATGGATGTATGTGGTTCATAAGTTAAATATTCTGTGGTATTCTGGCTCCGGGGTCACAGTTCAGCTTCTGCATGTGTTTGATAGCCTTGATCAATCAGTAGTAGCTTGATTACCGCAAATCTTCATCATCTGTATTGACCTGACATTTGAGTTGTAATGGATCTAGGTGAACCCTATAAAAATCTGTATATAGATCATTTTAATCTGCTACAACATACTTGTATGTAACTTGGATTCAACTATTGTTATACAAATAGGTTTGCTACAACATATGGTATATATAAGTTGTATTCAATTCTTGTTTATACAAATTAGCATATGTTTACTGAATAGAGTAAGTTTAATAAAGGTTCATAAATTCCTACATTAATAAATGTAAGTCTACTCTGGTTAACAGAAACTGACTTAGAGATGTGTGTGTAGCCACTTATATCTTTGTTAACTTGTGTTCAAAACTGAGCTTCTTGAAATTTTTAGATCAGAAACAACATATGTGTGATAAATTATGTTTGCTTGATAAATAAGATTTATAAACTCTTAAGGTCTTTTCAGGCTAGCAGGAACTGACTTGAAGATTAGGTAGAGTTTTTTGTTTGTGCTAAACTTGTTAAGCTTTAGCTATTTGGATACACTGAGTCATGCAAGAAACTTTGGTGCTCTGTAATGATATACTGTTAAAGTATCAGAAAAGCAAGGTTGCCAGTCCCTATGATTATAGTTATGGTTTAATATAGTTTGACACTGTATTTATGGCTAGTTTTAATATCAAATGATCTTCAATTAATCATCAATTCAAATTTTAAGTCTCAAACTTAACAGGGAAAAAAACTATAAAACTACCAGAGTAGACTTACACTTATTAATGTAGGAATTTATGAACCTTTATTAAAATTACCCTATTCAGTAAACATATGTTGTTAATAAGTTCTATTTTTATAAAGAAAAATTGAATTCAACTTACATATACCGTATGTTGTAGCAAACCTATTTTTATAACAGCTTGCTACTAACTTGCTGTAACAGTTAAAGATAAATAAGACATGCAAGTTAATGTTCAGTTACTTTATAAATGATCTGTAGCTGGATATTTCCCCTCTACATTTGAATAAAGCTCTGTGATTGGGCAGTATGAAAGGTAGGAGGAATGAGGAGTTGGGAGGAGAGAGAGAGAGGAAAAGGAGGAGAAAAAAGGTAGCAACCATGGAGGAGGACAGTTGGGTCAAAAGCAATCCTGGGTTACAATTTCTACCAAAAGGTTAGATATTGGGTAACAATTCTAATTGTGTGGACATCTTGTTAATTGAACATTTCCAAATATATAAATCCATTGGACAATCTTTAGCATTAAGAGTCTCATTTATACTGGGTACCATGAAGATGGCGGATGTTTCCTGGGGCTCAGCGAAGCTTTGTGGGGACAGTGTGGTAGATTGGCAGAGACAGATACCACGCTGCTGTCTCATGGGTCTAGTTGTGGCATGCTTGGCCTCTGGCCACTTTTAGCTGTGGCATGCATAGCTTTTGACCACTTCTAGTGCCAAACATGGTGGCGAGAGCTAAGCAGAGCTGCCCGCCAATTAGATAGATGGCTTCTGGCAGATTTCTAAATATCTCCCCTTACAATGGTCAAATTCATTAATGTGCTCAGAACTATGCCTGTAGTCATGTGAAGTTCAAATTGCAATTCATTTATAAAGGCATGCTTCAGCCTTCTGTATATGTTTTCAGGTTTAGACTGAAGCAAGTAACTAAAACCTAATAAAGTTTGTTTACAATCAAGTGTACTTCTCAAACTCCTCAAAAAGATCTGCTAAATATGGCATTTAAAGTGTTTAATGAAAAGGCTTCCCTGATAAACAAAATGCTAGCTTCTGGTAGCAGCAATTGAGGCTATCTCTGAAGACGGTGAATCCATCTGGATTGTAGCAACACTGATCATTGGCCCGAGAACTGCCCCAGGCCTCACATGTGTTCAGGGTCCCAAGCAAACTAAGAAACCTGTTGGGTTGACTGCCCTATTCTGCCTCAACAAGATAGGTTGGTTTTCTCATGTTCCTCACTGACAGCAAAGTCTCTCAGCTCTTCTGCATCTGGTGGCCAAAGGCTGATGATTCTCTGTGTGAGCAGAACTTAATGCTGTTCTGTATGACAGCTGAGGACTGATGACCTCTGCCACCAACAAAGTCTTCAAAGTCACATGGAGGAGCCTGCGCTGGCTGTCTAGGTAGTTCTGTCATTGTAATTGATCAGAGGTCATTTGGATTATACTTCCTGCTCAAATTTATTCTTCAGACTTATTATTCAGATTCCTGATGTGATGATGGTCAGAGGTGGCTTTATCAGTTTAGCAGCAATGAGTTGATTTCAGGCAACTCCTTCACCCCTGGTCAGTCCATTTCACATGTAAAAATAAAGCCCTGCTTTTTCTACACTACTAAGTCTCCTGCTGGAAAGGCAGACTCACAGGCTTCACTCTAACACGGACAAACTCATAAAAGTAGGTTTCAATGTAAAAACAGACTCAGGCTATCACGCTACCAACACTGACATTTGACCATCTTCATTCCTTCACTTAAAATATCTTGCTTTTTAATGACTGCTCTCAGTAATCAACCACCTTTGTCTCATAATAAATGATTGGATTTTAAAATGGCTTAAGATTCATTATAGTTGTGAGGGTCTAAGAAAGAGGTATGTGAGGTCTAATGAAGTGACTTGAGGTATGCAAATGCAAACTGTAAAGGTCTGAGGATGTGACTTGAGGTATGTGAAAAACAAGTCTTAAAGGCAATATATGATGTTAAGATTCCAAAGGTTCAGAGTTTAAACATTTTAATGGAGTTCTAGTAAGCTATTAATATAGCCTTGGTAATGCACTGGCTCCAATTATCATAGTCTCAGGATCAAGTTTTTAAAATTTCTGTTGGGTGTTTTCTAATCAGAAATGGATAGATAGATAGATAGATAGATAGATAGATAGATAGATAGACAGATAGATAAATAGTAGATATGAATTTATAGATGGATACAGATAGGTATAAATGATATAGATATTTATATAGAGAATATATATTAGATAGATATTTGATAAAAAACAAACAAAGATATACTGGAAAGATAAATATACATATTTATTTATGCTTTTAACCTTGAACTATCCTTTTCGGTCCCTCAAGCTTCCACCATGGCTCTAAGGTGTGAGTCTATTTCAACTGTTTACAGACAGTAGTTAGGTACTTTTTCTACTGTGAGGATTTCAGTGCAGATTACAGTGATCCTGCTAATATATCTAAAACTTTATCTTTTTTTTTTTTTTGTAAATGTAAAAACCATCATGTAAGCTTCAGAGAGTCTGGATTTGAATCCATTGTCACAAATCAAAATGAACTTTAAATAAGGACTCCTGTCGATCAACAGTTTAAGATTTCCCTCTCATTCCGTATCCCTGAGTGTGGGCTATTTCCTTCCCCTGGTATTGGGACTCCTTCTATATACACACACCCAACTACCAGAACCACAGGCCTGGAAGTTTCAAGTGTAGAACTGAAATAAAAATTTCCCTCTAAGCTCCTTAAATTTACCTTCTGTCCCTAGTGTATATCCATCCCAGCAGATTTCCACTCAGCTGACTCACACAATCAAGAAATCAACTGGGGCCAGCAAACTGCTCTAAAACAGCTTTTAAAACACCAGCCCCAGGTGATCTTGTGGAACCAGTAGGCCCTGGACCTGAAAAACTAATGCAAATCAGTCCAGGCAAGTAGAAAAAAAACATTTAAATACATTCATGAGCTGGGAAAACCTTACAAATGCCAGGGGCCAACTCTTGTGCAGAACTCTCATCTTTGGTCTCTCTTGGGCCCCTGGCTCTTACATATCCTTGGCAGAGTGGTTTCCATATTCCACATAATAATTGCCACTCCCTGTTTCTTCAGGTTCTTTCAGAAAATAATTGGCAAAATTACACAAACATTCTTCTGATGGAATTTCCTCAGGTCTCGAACATTACCCAGCAGTTTGAGCCCCTGCTTTGGACCAGTGTTCCAGACTGCTCCAAAGCAGCCTGTGCTTGCTACCCAAGGTGGTCCTGTAGAACATGGGTGGTTTTCTTTGGACCTGACAGTCTTGCCTTTTGTTGATGATAAGAGATGACACACTCTCTTCTGTAACTGCTTCTCAGCTGAAATTAGGACATTCTTCTCAGGGCCCAGGAGAGTCAATTGTTGGCCAATGTTCAGGATTGGGGAAGGAAGTCAGTAATAACAGGGAGCATGTGCTAAAGCTTCTAGTTAACAACAGGTAAGCTAGTCTTTGTTGCAAAGAGATTTTAATATATAAAGGCCTCGGAGGCAAGCATGCCTGACTCAGAAATTTGCCATCTTGCTCCTTAATCCATGGTCTCTTTTCTTGTTTGCCTTTCTATAATCATCTTATATACTTACAATCTGACATTTCAACCTTTACTAGCTTGTATCAACCATTGGACTGAGATAGGAGGAGACAACCTGTAGATTGCTGTCTGTAAGCAGGTGAGGGCAGGTGAAAAATAAGGCTAGAGCCTGTGATTGGGCAGTGGAAATAGATGGCGGGATGAAAGTTTTAGAGACAGGACACAGACAGAGAGACAGAGGAGACAGGACAAGGAGACAACAAGAAGAAAGAGGACAAACCAGATCCAAATGGCTAAAATAGCCACAGGTAGCTATGAATATCATAGAGGAGTAATAGAATGATATAAGGTAATTCGTCCAATCTCAGTGGGCAAAGTGCAAGTATCACACCATAACATTGTGGCCATACCTGGACTTTGCTGTCTATTATCACTGCCAACCCCTCAAGGAACTAGAACATAATATACTTTCCCACTACACTGCATATATTGCTCTTTACAACATGCACTGTATGCTTGTTCCTCTCTTATCTGTTGTACTTAGTTCTTGGGTGCACTCTAGTACTCACTGACGTAAATGTTGTAACTTTCCAGTTTACATGCTGTAAACCATAATGCAAGAATATCTCTCAAAGGGATCTGTTTCTGCACTCTTTGTGGAGTGCCCACTGCGGATGGAGCTGCTGCTCCTAGGACAGACCCCTGGACAGGTCATGGTTCTGTAGCTGTGTGTTTCCCTTCATCTGCATATCAGCAGTGCCCTGGTTCTTCTAATCAACATCATAATTACTGATGATTGTGAGAGTGGCCAAATATAGAGATTCTGTGAGTAAAAAATGTTCCAACATTAAAATAAATAGGCTGAGGGTGGTGGCTTGCATTTTTAATGCTAACACTTACAAGCAGAGGCAAGCTGTTCTCCAAGAATTTGAGTCCATCCTGATCTACAAAGTGAGACTGAGACTAGCCAGACCCACAAGTGAGACCCTGTTTCAAAATAAATAGTTCCCCCAATTAATAACAGCATCTTTTATCAAAGCAATATTCTTCCTAAAGAATCAGTGATAATAAGTAAGGAACATTTTTCAGTTCTCAGGCATTTAGCAGTTTCGTTTATTGTGTTTAAAGTCCACTTAATTTCCTGTCACATTCTCCTATCTTGTGATTCTGCTTCTCCAACAGACAGAAAACTATGTGCTGACTGGTGATGTGTTCAGGACTGAGAAGGAGTGATTAATGAATCACCTGTCTGGGCTGCGCTTGTGAAGTGCTTACTAGAAAGCTCAGACAGCATAGCAGGCGCCTTCTCCCTCTACACAGTTTTGTTTCAAATCTACTGAACTCAACTGAGTCTCAGCTCTTCCTCTCAGCTCATAGATGAGTGCTGCAAAGATTGAAGAGGCCTCTATAGGCATGCTGAAGACAGACCTCACAGAGTCTCATGCTGCAGACTGCCTTCAGGAGGAAGAAACGGGTATGTATTTTAATGCAATTTGAATCAAGCTAAAGGAATAGAGGGAAGTTTCAACAGAGACCCTCAGAAGAGCTGAGAATCCTGCCTGTTAACCTGTCATGGTGAGTCTCTGTATGAGTGGAGACACTTGGAGGCATCTGTTATATTAGTTACTCCACTGGAGTATTTAACACTCAAATATTTCTGGACAAGACAAATGAATGATGAATTAACTACAAGAGCCTGAGACATAGGATTTGTTTTGTTTGGTCTTGATTTTCGGTTGTTTGGTTTGTTTGGGGGTTTGGGTTTTGTTGTATATTTGTTTTCATTTGTTTCTTTAGCCTGTTTTGCATACGTGCATGTGTGTGTGTGTGTGTGTGTGTGTGTGTGTGTGTGTGTGTGTTTTTCCCTTGCTAGGACACTCTGGTGAATAGGAGGATGCTGCAGTGCATGCTCCTTATGTCCCAAGGTGAAGGAGACTCTAATTTTTCAATGATCCCAGCTCTGAGGTTCCCTGTGGTGCCAGAGCTTTGCAGATCTGCTTCAAAAGGAAGGGAGAAGGTGTAGTGCAGGGCAAGGTTGAATCCCCCACCAGCAAATCTTCTGCCATGCATGGTTTGTGCTAAATTATGGAAATGAACAATCCTGTGGAATTTCTGTTTCAGTATTTAGAAAGAAAACCCTCTTCTGTATTTGGAAACTGTTTTGTTCTTTTATCTTTTTTATTTCTTTCTACCCTCTTCCATTACATTAATTTTTTCTTGTTTGTTTTACTGAAAAAAAAAAATGGTTTTCCTTGAAAACAGCGTTCATACTCACCAAAAAAGCAAGATCAAAAAGAACGTAGATGCTTTTCAACTGAACCAAATTTTCCCATAATTGGAACATTTTTATTTCCTGCATTGCATAGATATGTATACATGGCCCATAGTTCTGTAAATTGAAATTTTATTATAATTCTTTTTGTATATGATTAAACTTCTCCATAATAAACACTTGAGGCTTAAATAAAAGAAGAAGGAGAAACAAAAGGAAGAAGAGTTAGTATATAAAATGAAAACTATTTTGTGCACTGATATATTTTTCTGCAATATTATAAACTCATTCTTGAATTTTAAAGCCCCTGTAATAGACTGTTTAGAACTGTATATGTAGATATATTCATGTAATCTCACTATCAAAACTTTTATCTCCTTTTATGATGTTTGACTGTTATTTCTTTTTCTTGTCCTTTTGTCCTGGATAGGACTCCCAGAGTCACACTAGAACAGTGTGAGCAGACATCCTTCCCTTGTTTCCAGGTCACTGGGGAAAAGCATTCATGCTGGCTCAATTTTTGTTTTGGGGTATCATAGGTACCTGTCTTAATTAGAGATTCTATTGCTTAGAGGAAACACCATGACCAAAGTACTTTGGGAAGGAGAGTGTTTATTATAGTAGTGTTCATCACTGAAGGAACTCAGGCCAGGAATTTATCCAGGGCAGGAACCTGGAGTCAGGAGCTGATGCTGAGGCTATTGAGGGCACTGCTTACTAACTTGCTCCTAGCAGTTTGTTCATGCTGCTTCTTACAGAAGACAGGATGATCACCCCAGGGATGACCTCACCCACAGTGTGCTGGGTTCTTCCACACCAATCACTAATTAAGAAAATGTAGTACTGTCTTGCCTACAGCCCAATCTTATGGAGGTGTTCTATTAACTCAGGTTCCCTACTCTCAAATGAATTTAGCTTGTGTCAACTTGACACAACCATATCCAGTATAAACCTTTTATCAGGTTAAAGAACTTCCTTCAATTCTTAATGTGTTCAGAGTTGCTATTTTGGATTTACCTTGAATTTTGAACAAGCTTTTGCTGATTTTGATGAAATGCTTGTTTTAATTTTTCTGGTAATATATTGAATTATATATCATTAGGTGGTTCTAGTTAGCTACATTCATGGATAGATAGAACAGGGTAATATATAATTACTATATATAATATATAGAACTATAATATAGTTCCCTCAGCCTCTTACTCAGTATTTAGCCAAGATTAGCCTTGAACTCCTGACTGTCATGTACTGGCATCCACAGTCCTGGCACATTGATTTTTTTGTCTTTATTACTATCATGGTTCCCTCAGTCCTAACCAGGTCTATTCCTATGGAGCCAGATTTATAGATAACCTTGTTGTGGTTTCTCCTTCACCCTGATCTTCACTCTTTCTGTTTTTTGCTCTTTCGTTGGCCCTTAGTTCAATAACTGGAAGATTCTATGACAGAATGTCTGTCTCCCTTTCCTCTAATGTTCTGTGAACCAAGGACATCACTTATGGACTTCTCTGAAGGGCTTTGCACTAGGGGGGTACAAGGCAAATCTGCACATGGTTCTGGGGTAAATTTATATATTTCTATAAAAGGGTTTTAAAATTGACATTCTCACATTTATATTTTCAGGTAAAAAACTCCAAGCAAAATTTCTCAAAGTTGTATCCCCTGAGTCTCATATTAAGCTTTACTGCTGCTATGGAGTGATCATGGTCCTCACTGTAGCTGTAGTTGCTCTTTCTGCTGCTTTGTCAGGTAAGTGACTGACTCTCCAAATTCTGCAGCATTCTGTCCACATTCACACTGTCAGTTATACTACTGACCTCTGTGAGCCAGGCATTGTGGGAAGGGCTCCAGAGAAAACACACAGGTAGTTCCTGTTCTCTGGGAACTTAGGTTCCAGCAGGAAGATGCAGTGAAGGAACACACAGGCTGTGGTGTGCACAGGAGGCCAGGCTCAGCATTTATGGGAAGATGACACTCAGCAAGCTCTAGACAGAGATGCAGGAGACATATGTCCACCTGGGGGAATTTTCCAAGACAGAGAGTAAGGAGAGGAAATCTCAATGTAGGAAGCTCAAGGAGTAGGAACCCAAAGCTGCAGCTAAAGGAAAGTAATGACAGTGAGGAATCATATGGTTAGGAAAGGTACAGAACCCATGACCCATGGTTAGAAAGTTCCAGAATATGATTCCTAAGGAATTAGTTGTACTCTGTTTTGAATAATGTGATAAAATCTTATACAACTTGGCTGCCACAGCTGGAGTAAATGTTCCATGATCTTGTTGGATATCATGGAGTTTTAAGACATGGTTTTTCTAGGTGCCCTGAAACTCACTATTTACACCAATCTGGCTTTGAACTTGGAAATCAGCCTACCTTTGCCTCCCAAGTGCTGAGATTAAAGATGTGCACCACCAATGCCTGAATCATTTTATATAATTAACTTTAACTGACTGAGCCAGTGACTAATATACAAGTCTGAACAGGTTAAACATTTGCCAACAAATCTTACTCAGTGTATCCTAAACTATTATATAACCTAAGAAGAGTCAGATGAAAGAAGTCATTCTCACTGCCCCTTGCATTTGTCCCTTTCACTAGAGCCTTGCAGTACTTAGTATGAGAACTGGGGACAACTATAACACAGTCCCACTAAAAATAGTTAGGGGATCATTTTCCCTGTTTAATATTTTGCTTCAGAGATCACTTGTTTCTTGAAATTCAGTAGACATTTAAAAGAGCAGCTGATACATTCTAATATGTTATAGGAAGGAAAAGAAGAAGGTAGGGGAAAAATTTATCTATTTTTCTAAGACATCATCTTAAACCTTGCTTCAGTCTCATCTTCTTACACACAAACACACGCACACTACCACCACCACCACCACGACCACCACTAGCACAACCACCACCACCAACAACAACAACAACCACAACAACATAAGAACACATGCTGGCACAATTGTACGTACACACACACACACACACACACACACACACACACTACTTTTTTATAATAGACTCACAGGTGAATACATCACACAGCTCCACCAACATAGCCACTCAAACACTTGCCAAGACCCATACCTTCATATCTCACTAACTTCCACACAGTTAGAAGAGTCATTCTGAAGCCAGGAAGTTTTGCCTTTGGTTTAGACTTTCACTGTCAGTCACAATTTTGTACACTTCTCTGCCACAAAAAAAAAGAAAATCTATGGCAGAGTTGAAACTAGAAGCACAAGTCTGTTTTAAACTTTTCACAACTTGTAGCCCATTACCTGCATCCCGTCCTTCCTCATCACTGTATGTCACTCTTCCTTCTTCTCCCCTCTGTGTGGTGTTCCATGCCTACCCACACAGCTGCTCACACTGTCCGCTGCAGGCTGGGACTGCGTGCGAGGGCTTACAGTGGGCTTGTTTTCCTGGAACTTGGATGCCCTTCCTTAATATTATACTTTCTGAGACCCCCTTTCGTACAAATTTCATTAACTGCTAAATGAAACATTCTGGTTTGTACCTGCAACACAGTTACATTATCTGTCAGTTGGTGAGCATCTGGGTCAGGTCTGTTTCCTTGCTATTGTAGATAGGGGAGCAGTAAACCCAGGTTTGCAAGAATCTCTGTGGTAGGATGTGGAGTTCTCTTTATATATGCCCAGGAGTGTCACAGCTGGGTCCCATGACAGGTCTATTTTTATGTTTTCTGAGAACAATCCATATGGACTGTATCAGCTTGTTCTTCCACCAGTAGTAAATAAGTGTCCCTGTTTCTTAACATGCTTCTAAACAGACTGTGTTTTGCCTGCATCTGCCCCTGCCCCTGTCCCTTGATTACTGGGATTTAAGGCATATGCCACCACTATACAACATGGTTGTCAGATTTCTTAATCTGAGTTTCTATAACAAGAGCCAGCACACGTTTGGATATATATACATACATATATATGTATACATACATATATAAAGAGAAAGAGAGACAAATATAGAGAGACAGAATTATAGGACACTTATGATCAAAATGGTGGTATCAAAAATTATTTGACTCTGCCATGTTTTGTTTTCTCTACAGTAAAATCCAGAAAAGAGTTTCTTTTCTTTTGTTAGAGAAAAGAAGAATGTGAAGGAGGATTATGGGAAAGCATGCTGTAGGGTTCTAGGAATCAGGGACAGTCCTAAGAAGATAATGGCCTAGAAATGAGTTTCTCACAGGGCATGGCATCTTGTTCCCAGTACTCAGAAAGAACAGCCAGGAGGATTATTACACTCTCCAGACAAGTTCAGCCCACATTGTGAGATCAAAGCCAGGCAGCAGTGAGTAGCTAAGTTCTGTCCCAAAACACACAATACAAAGAAGAAAAATCAAACAATTTCCTTAGAGCTCCACTGGAAGGCTCTGGATTGGGGACCTTCATGGTAGAAGGAGCCTCCTAGTGATCAGTTAAGAAAGCTATAGTCCAAGCACACACTTCACAACTGAAGTCTGGATGACTGGACAAAGGGACCAGACATAGAAACGTTTCTGTATTACATTTTTATATCACTGTTTGCATTTTAGTGAGAAATAAAAACGCAATCATGGAGAGCTGTGAACCTTGCTATGCCGCATGCCCAAGTGGCTGGATTGGGTTTGGAAGTAAATGCTTTTATTTTTCTGAAGATATGGGAAACTGGACATTCAGCCAGTTCTCCTGCATGGCACTAGATGCCCATCTAGCTGTGTTTGACAGTCTGGAGGAGCTGGTAAGAAAGGGGATCAGAAATGGGTTTGTTGTTGTTTCTGTTGAATATGTACTGCCTTGAGATAGAGAGCTTGCGGCTAAAGCATGGGGAAGGATCTCATTCAGGCAGATGGGGTACATGTGGAGAACAGTGGTTTGTGCCATTTCCTGAGGTCATTGCTTCTGGCTTGAGCCCTAAGCTGTTGCAGAGACCTGTTCTCATGTAGTGCGCATAGTAAGACCTTCCAGGCCAGACATACAACCTCCAGAGATACCTTGTGGTCATGCAAGCTTTTCTCCAAGCATTCATATGTTGCACACTGAATGTGGCATCTATTAAAAATGGCAAGGACATCATAAATCAAAGACTTTCCATGACTAATGGGATGGGTGATTATCATTGTATTTTGGGTTATGTGTGTAAA
The DNA here is from genome assembly GCF_011762505.2 of Arvicanthis niloticus. Lineage (NCBI taxonomy): Eukaryota > Metazoa > Chordata > Mammalia > Rodentia > Muridae > Arvicanthis > Arvicanthis niloticus. The sequence continues at coordinate 66,476,715 of NC_047666.1, read as the reverse complement.
ATGCTTACACTGAGAACTGAGGGTTATTATGGCTCTAAAGTTGATGACCCTCAGTTACAAGAAGCTGCCATCCTGAGAGGAGGCTCTTGGATGGAGACTCAAGGATCCTGTGAAACTGAGAGACATGTGTATTTACTTCATCTTTGTTATGACAGAATTTTCTGAAGAGATACAACGGGCCTTCTGACCACTGGATTGGCCTGCACAGAGAGTCAACAGAGCATCCTTGGATATGGACAGACAACACTGAGTATAACAACTTGTACGTTCTCAGAAAAAATTCCCTTATACTGTGTTCAATTTCTCTGAAATGTGTACATTGTATCTGTAAGAGATGCAAACACCACAACACGTTTAGGATGTCATCCCATTTATTGGCCATCTTTCAACACATTTACTTAGAGTAATTTCACTCAAAAATCAATACCATAATATCAGCATTTGGGGAAGATGTTGTCTGCTCCATCATCAACTGAAATTTTTTTTTGGTGGTGTCAGAACTATAGGTGGGAAGTGGGGGCTCCAAAACCCAGGATGCTAGTACAGAACTATATGGGTAAGACTTGTTGGTCCTCTGTTCGCACTGTACCTGTTTACAGACACAGAGACTCCAGGGATATTGGTAATCTTTCTAATGCCACCTCATCATAAAGCCCAGAGACAGCTCTTGTGTGTGAGCATAGCTAGCCATTTTGAATGGAGATATTTCACTGGATTGGTAAAATGCAGTTAAAGTCAGGTCCATCATTAACGACCTCCAAGAAATTTATTAAGAAGTGGGGTTTCCCCCACTTTTATACATGTGTAAATTACATCAAGAACTGAAAATTACCCTCTCTGAGGACACCTGAAGCATCAGTTCCATTTGAACATGATAGTAAGCACCAGTGTATTCCCTTGTATGCACATTCCAGGGTTCAACATAGATGAGTGACAAAGATGTGGTGTTCAGTTTGAGCCCTGAGGATGCAAACAATGCTAGGTGTAAAACTATTGCAGGTGCTTGAATGCAGTGTCAGCCTGTGCAGTAATTATTTGTTCTTTGCTTTAGGGCTCTCACCCGAGGAGGAGGAGAATGTGCCTACCTGAGTGACAGGGGCATCCGCAGCAGCAGGGGATACACACATAAGAAATGGATCTGTAACAAGCCCAACAACTTATGCTGCCCAGTAATTGTAAAGCCAGGGTAGGGAATGTGCCAAAGCATGCGTGAGAACAGATGCTCTGTGACCTGCTATCTACAGTTGCTCCTCTACTCCTGATCTACCAAAACCATTATCCAAATCCATCAATAATCATACTGACAGCCAAGATGAAAATTCACTTAGAGGGTCATTGATCTACTACATAGAATTCAGATAGATGATTCTAAATCAAATAGGTGTTTGGGTATGAGTTAGTACTCATATGTAAAACTAAAGTCTAAACAGATCTGTATTAGTGAGCTTCATTTCATGATCAGGTATGAACTTTTTCATTTGTCCTTGCTATGAATTCAAGGGACCTAAAATATGGGGTGGCTGAACCCATGAAATGATTCTGTAATCACAGGAAAAGGTGATAATTGGCCTGTGGCCTCCAAACATTATAGTAAATATAGTCAGCATTTTCTTAAAAAACTTCAATGACCAATATGAAGGCAATTCTATACAGGATTAAAAGCAGTGCTGCACACTGAGATTTAATACCATTGTCAAATACTTTTACACTTTACTTCTCAGATTTTTAAAAATCAACAGACCAAGAATATGTTACAAACAAGAGTCATTTTATTTCCCAAATGTAACTTTTTTGAGAACTCCATACATAAGTATGCCATTTGAATTTTATTCTTTACTAGATTTTTTTCCAATCAAGAGACAGTTGATTCCTAACCCTCCTCCCCCCCAAAGCATTTAATGCCTAATCTTGCAATCATTTAAACATTGTTAAAATTTAAGGACAAATATTTTAAATTTTTGGATTATGTGCTACACTGTACTGATGAGTCCCAAAAAGGACGAAATAACAGGTCACAAGCAATATCTCTGTTAACTCTTTCTTCTTACTTTATATATGGATTAAACCTTCTCACGCATGCTAGGCAAACACTGTACTACTGAGATTTCCCCCATCCCTTTTTGTAAATTTTGTTTTATAACAAGGTCACTCTGTAAGCCCCAGATGCCTGGTACCACCATATAGCCTTGCTCTCTATTAAAGTGTTACTTCAGGGACAGGAATATGACTTTGATGGTAAAGGCACTGACTACTAAGACTGAATTCAACACCTGGATCCACATGTTGGAAGCATAAAACTGTCCACAACAAGTTGTATGTGAACTTCAAACTTGCACTGTACACACACACACACACACACACACACACACACACACACACATTCAAATGAAATTAAAAATTTTTAAAGTTCTTTTTTTGTAGTACATTGTGTTTATTTTGAATCTGTATTTTTATTATTGGTATTTTGTTGTTGTTGTTGTTCTTTGGTTTTTTGACACAGAATTTCTCTGTGTATTCTTGGCTGTCTTGAGCCCTGCTTTCCTTTGTAGACCAGATTGGTCTTTAAGTCAGAGATCTACCTTCCTCTGTCTCCCTAGTTCTGAATTCATAGGTACCACCACCACTGGGTTTACCCTGCTCATTAATACAAGCATATCTCATTCAGAAAAATACTTTTCTCAGCGTTCTATTCATACTGCATTTAAGTCTTTCAGCTTTGCAGTCCATCTCATTTCTAGCAAACTAATAATAAAAATTTTGTGTGTGATTCACTTCTGCATTCTCAGAGAACAGTACAGTGTGTCAAACACAAGAGTGTTTAAACCACATATGTAAGGAAGGTATGTTTTTGTGACAGTCACTGTAGGATTCCATATTGGATTATATAGATTATCAGTTACCAAGAAGATACTTTCTTACAAAAAAAACTAATGACTTTATATAATTTAACTGTGTGTGATTGTTGTATGACAGACTTTCCTGGGCATATACAACACACAAATCTCACTCTAGACAGGGAGCCCATGACAGACCAAATAACAGATACCATCAAAATCTAACATGGTAAACCTATAAGTTTTATTGGTGTTACTTATACAAATTTAGGTGGGAGGTTACTTACAAGATCAGAATCGATTCAAAGGCATATGTATCATTTAAGCCCACCTCAGCATGGGAGCTCACAAAAGCTGGAACTCTGGGACACAATGTATAGCCTGCAGTGTGCTGGACAGTTCCTGTCTTAGTTAACTCATGTATTGCTGTGAAGAGACACAATGAGAAAGGCAACTTATACTTACTGGGAGCTTGCTTAAATTTTCAGATAACGAGTCAATGACCACCATGGTGAGGAGCATGATAGGATGCAGGCAGGTATCCTGTTGGAAGAGTGGGTGACATACTGAGACAACAACCACAAGACAGACAGTGGGCAAACTGAGGATACTGTGGGATTTTTGAAACCCAACCTCAGTGACATAACTCCAGCAATATGACCACACCTCCTCCAACAAGGCCACACCTCTTAAGTTTCCCTAATAGTCTCACCTATTGTGGACCAAGCATTCAAATACATAAGCCTATAAGAGCCATTCTCATTCAAACCATCACTGTGTTCTTTCTTAGGGGCTCAGTTCTTCTGTGATCTTCTAGGCCATCCTGATGGTCTCTGCTTCTTTAAGGCATTTGAGCATGTCCAAGACTGACTCTCAGCAGTCCTTACTCCATATACACACATATAGAAGAAAGGGGCCTAGTGAATCTGCTCAGTGTCAGGGACTTTGCGAAGCTATTTGGAGTTGTTTGACTTCCTGTCTTCCTACTTTCTCTTCAGAATGAACTGTTTCTCTGAGCACACTCTAGCACTACAATATAAGTTCACAAAAGAAGTTTCATTGATTTTGTAACTCTGGCCAGTATAATATTTATGTGTAAACTAGCTTCTAAGTCATATATCAAGAAAATATAGATTACCCCATTTATAGCCCAATAACTTGGAAATTTTTGTAACAGCTATCAGAGAGTTTCTTCATGTGTAAAATAGGTCAGTGGACAACTATAATACTGGTAGGCTTATCTATGAACATGGCTCACCAGGCTCAGTACATGCTTACTATCCTGGTCTTCCACTACTGCATCATGGAGATGAAAATGAAAAAAACAAGAGTTTTCACTTGACTGTAAACTCCAGGTGACACTGCTACCACCCACAGGTGACAGCTGTTCAAAGAATTTTCTCATAATCACTGGAATTCATAATTAGTTGAAGAAAATGAAGTTTGAATCTTGCTGTTTTCATGGCTAGTGATAAATAAAATGTATGCTTCTGTTATGAAGGACAGTAGCAATGAGCCCCACCCAGGTACTTCATGGTTACAGTGTCTCCTGTGGCCAGCACTGTTTACATGAAGTTATTGGATAAATTTCAGGAGATATACAAAGCCATATCAAAAGAGATTTATGGGCTGGGTATAGTGATACACTACTTTAACTTCAGTAACTGGTTGATCAAAGAATAAAGATCTTTGTGAGTTTGAGGCTAGCCTGGTCTACATATCAAGTTCCAGAGCAGCTAGAACTACATAGAGAGATACTGTTTCTTCTGAAACAGTTGGTGTTGTTGTTTGAACAGTCTGAAAAACCAGAACAACAAAACAATCCCAGTTTTATGTTGGTGCTCTAACTTAAAGGCAAAATCCCACTGAGCTTCTGGAAAGATGGCACAGCAGTTAAGAGAGAGCACTGACTGCTCTTGCTGAGGACTTGGGTTTGGCTCCAAACACATTGTGGTGGGACATAACCTTCCCTAACTCAAGTCCAAGGAAATTCAGTGCCTTCTTCTAACCTCTGAAAGCACCAGGTATGCACATGTTGTTTGTGTGGTGTGAGTATGTGTGTGTGTGTGTGTGTGTGTGTGTGTGTGTGTGTGTGAATGTGTGTGAATGTGTGTGAGTGTGCATGTATGTGTGCGTGTGTGTATGTGTGTGTGTTTGTATGTATGCAGGCACATAATCATATACAATAAACTAAAATAAATCTAAATGTATATATAAAAGTTTTAAACAAGAGCAACATTGATCTCTCTTTCAGTTTTGAAGGCCAGAGGTTCAAAAAAGATCTCATTAAACTAAAATTTACAGTAGAACCATGTTCTTTTTGGATAGCTAAGGGCAAACTCTTCCTTGGCCTAATAGTCTCAAGAGGCCACCTGCTTTCCATGGCAAGGGCCCCTTCCTTCATCTTAAGTACCAACAGTGTAGCATCCTTAAGCTTTTCTCTGATGAACTCTCTTCTCTATAGAGGTACACAGTGATTAGGCCAGGACATCTAGTTTTTTCAGAAATACCTCTCCATCTCAGTGTATTTAAATTACATCTGAAAAGTTCCTTTTGATGTAAGGTAGCCTGCATACAATATAAGGATATTAGGAGAAGTATGTCTTTGGGACCATTGCTCTTATAACTGTATATGTATGAATTAAAACAACCATGAGGCTACAAGGATTGTGTTGAATGTGGTCTGATTTTGCTCCAAAACCTGTGGATTTTGCCTCATAATACACTATCCTTTACGATCTCCATTCATCTAGTCTCTCTACTATGTCACATTGTCAAAAGCAGAGGGTCTAAGGGAAGTGAGGCAGAGATGATTTGGGCTGATAATTTCATGACATTTTGTTGGTTTTATGTTTTTCAACAGTTTTTGTGAGTGATTATCCACATTAGAGTCAAGGACTTTTCTGTAATGCATGAACCCAAGAGTTACCCATGTCCTTGAGCAACCTCAGTAAACTACTGGTCCTCTAAGATGAACAGGATGCATTTGTCTTTTAGTTAACAGAAGCCCACTTTCTCTGGGAAGAATAGAATTAGACTCCTGAGGATGATGTTGCATCACAGTTGAAGGTGAAATATTTGGAAATAAGTTTTCTATTTGAAGGTTGGGTACATGCCTCGGACTTATAAACAAGAAGAAATAGAAAGATGACAGAAGTCATTCAGTGCATAAGCATTAACATTAAATTTACATGTGCTAAGTAACTACTTTAAATACAGAAAATAGAATGGTCAACTGAAGTTCAACCCACATAAAGAACTACAGACAGTTAAGGAATGCTGAGGGGGAAGAGCACACCAATTGGTTATCCAACACCAAATTGTCGGCCCTGAAAACATGTATGCAAGTAACATTATATCAGCTGAGTGGGTTCTATTTAGACATATATATGCTTTCCATTCAGTAGCAATTAATGCAAAATACACCATGAGTTTGAAAGGGAAGAAGGAGAAAGTGCATACATACAAAGTTTTGGAGGCAGTGTAGGGAAGGAAAAAATGTAATCATATGATCTCAAAATAATTTTAAAGTTTATTTTTGAATAATAATTGTCTTTTCTTTTTATTTTTATTTATTTTCCTTTCATTTAATGGAAATAAATTTTTGTCATACATATTCTAAATGTGGTTTCCCTCCCCCAAATGCTTTCAAATCTTGGATCACAGCATATACTTTAATTTTATTAACTTCACATTGAGTGATGAGGGTCTGTAGGTGTCTATTACAAGAGAAATTTCATTATGTATCTTTATATGATAAGTTTAGTATTTTTCTTTTGATTGCAATAGAAAATTTGTCAAAGATTTTTATTTTTTGGTTTTTGGTTTATTTGTTTGTTTGTTTTGTTTTGTTTTGTTTTTTACAGAAGCAGACATCCAAAAGATGTATCAGAATACTTAATTTTGAAAATTTCGCTACAATTTTTACATAAGCCATAAGTTAAAGAGAGATGTGGATGAAAGAAGTGATTAGAAAATTAGAGTGGGATGCCTGTGGACAGAGGGAAAAGACAAGCCCTTGTCTAAGTCTTCTTGTTGTTGTTGTTGTTGTTGTTGTTGTTGTTGTTGTAACAGGAAACTGGAGAAGGGAGCCCACTTTCACACAGCTCAGAAGACTGAGAAGCCCAGCATCAATGGACCAGCATCTGCCCAGGGTCTGCTGGTATACCATCATAGAGTGGGAGGTATCATATGAACAGACCTCAATTTGCATAAAGTCACACTCATTTTCACAACATTAGTCCATTATTAATCAACAAATTTGCAAGTGTCAATCAATATAAACCCTTCCCACCTCAAGCTCATTAATGCTGAGCCTCTGCTGTCAGTCAAGAGCAAGACTTGAATCAAGGTTCTATAGCCCAAATGTGAAATGGCTTGAAGTGGGGATGGGGTCAAAATCCAGACTTTATAGTTTTCTGCAGCTGTCTGCAAATGACCTCAGACACAGAGATGAGCAAGGGCCACACAAGGCCTCCAGTGCCCCCTGCTGGCCTGGGCTTCCTTCTGTAAAACTCCTCTCCTAGAATGTCACATCTGTGTCTGTGTACATTTACATTACACAAAATCTGGACACGAGCATCTGTAAAAGTCCCAGTGGTTTTGGAGTCCATGCTTTATGCCACTACATATGCACTGGATGGTCCAACAGCAGACGGCGTTTGGTGCAGAAATCTGATGTGGACAGTAAAGTAAACAAGATGAGATTCACAATCAGGAGTCAGAACACAGGGTTTCAGACATGTTTCAGGGTCTTTTGGCAGATCCAATGGTTGTCTGAAGAACAGGAATCTGAAAACACTTCTGTGTGTGAGATGATGGCACAGCTGTTTTCTTCATCCTTGCCAGTGATTTGTAATCTGGAGAGCAAAGCATAGCTGCTCCTAGTATCCAAGATTTCCATACAATTATCACATCAACTATTATTTGTCTTTAGATTTTTTAAGAAAACTCCTGATTACATAGTATTTATGTATAGTAAACACACCGTGACAAACATTATAAACATATGTAAACATTTAAAATACAGCAGATAAAACCCCTATAATTTTGCATTGCACTGTCACTGAAGAATTCTTCCAACAAGAAATCTTAATCATGATGTACAAAAAGGAGGTTTGGGAATTGGGGATGAAATCTACTCCACCTGCTACAAACATTATGTAGAAAGCATCTTCATTTTGCCGAACTTTAGTTTCCTAAAATATATAGGGTAGGACTAGCTAATGTTTAGGGAAGGTATTGAGATACACATGAATACATGTCAACACTTACACACATTAGGTGCTCAGTCACTGTATTTAACAGACAGAATAAACACAGTGAGTCTACAGAATTGGATACAGAGAGGACAAGAGTTTCAACTCATGTTGAACAGGATCTAATTCCTTCCTGTGTCATCCCAGAGGCTGGTGCATCTTTGCTTTATTGCAGGACAAGTCTCATACCCTGAATTCCTGCAGACCCCTACATGTAGGAATGAGACCAGAAGACAAACACTAACACAGGCATCTTCTGGGCAATTGCAAGGAAGGGTGAGTTCAAGACTAGCCTGTCTCTTGCAGAGGATATAACATCAGACAGTAGGTAGACCTCTCTCACTCCTGTGCCTTTGTCTCTGTTCCTTTGCCTCTGTTTCTTTTTCTTAATAGTGTTCCTTGAGAATGAACAGAAATTTTAATGACACCCTAGTGTCTCCCCTTTTATCTTATTTCTACCTGCTGTAGACTCCAGGCTCACTGGCCCAAGTTCTTCTGGATCATTTTCTGGTCTCCACCTCCCAGCTCTCTGTAGGAGTGCCAAGATACAGGTATTCACTTCTGCATCTGGCTTTTTATATGGGTTCTGTAGAATGAGCTGTGGGGCTTAGACACCTAGAGATTGTACTTGGAGCCACTGTCTCAGTACAGTGCAAACAAAAGCAGACTTTAGCTGACTCTCTTTCTCCTGTAGCAGGATGGCCTCCAGATTTAGCTGGTTGTTGCTGTTTGATCAGAGCATCATTTAATCCAAGGGTAAAATCACACAGAAATTGAGTGTAATCCTCCACTTTACATGAATTGTTTCATTTTTTATCATAATATTTTTGTATTATGAATCAAGATTAAGTAAACATTTGACATCATATACAATTAAGAAACACACACAAAACAAAATCAATATTCATACAGACACAAACACACACAAACAAACAATCATTAGTTTGTATAAAATTATTTACAAATGGTAATGTCTATTCTGGTTCTGCCTAGAGAAGCTTGTTTCGTAGCACACTAAGATGCAACTTTCTGCCACAGTTCTAATGAACTACATAAGAACTTTTGTGTAACAGTGGGAGAGATAGTTTAGAGGTTAAGAGTGCTTACTGCTTATGCAAAGGACACAGATTCAACTTCCAGCTCCCACAATCATCTGTAACTCCAATTACAGGAAATCTGATGCCCTCCTCTGACCTTTCCAGTACAGGCAGCACTAGAGTTAACCAGATGGCAAAAGACAAGAGCAAGAATGTAAGCAACAGAAACCAAAGTTACATGGCATCATCAGAACCCAGATCCCCCATCAGAGCAAGCCCTGAACACCCCATCACACCAGAAAAGCAGGAATCAGAATTAAAATCACTTCTCATGATGATGATAGAGGGCTTTAAGAAAGACATAAATAACACTCTTAAAGAACTTAAGGAGAGCACTGGTAGACAGATAGAAACCCTTAAAGAGGAAACACAAAAATCCCTTAAGGAATTTCAAGAAAATGCAACCAAACGGGAAAAGGAATTAAACAGAACCATGCAGGATCTAAAAATGGAAGTAGAAACAATAAAGAAATCACAAAGGGACAATACCCTGAAGATAGAAAACCTAAAAAAAAGATCAGGAATCATAGACACAAGTATCACCAACAGAATACAAGAGATGGAAGACAGAATCTCATGTGCAGAAGATACCATGGAAAACATTGACACAACTGTCAAAAAAAATGCAAAATACAAAAAGCTACTAACCCAAAATATACAAGAAATCCAAGACACAATGAGAAGGCCAAACCTAAGGATAATAGGTATAGATGAGGGGGAAGACTCCCAACTAAAAGGACCAGTAAATATCCTCAACAAAATTATAGAGGAAAACTTCCCTAACCTAAAGAAAGAGCTGTCCATAAATATACAAGAAGCTTACAGAACTCCAAATAGTTTAGACCAGAAAAGAAATACTTCCCGCCATATAATAGTCAAAACATCAAATATACAAAACAAAGAAAAAATACTAAAAGCAGTAAGGGAAAAAGGCAAAGTAACATATAAAGGCAGACCTATAAGAATTACACCAGACTTCTCACCAGAGACCATAAAAGCCAGAAGATCCTGGACCGATATCATACAGACCCTAAGAGAACACAAATGCCAGCCCAGACTACTATACCCAGCAAAACTGTCAATCATTATTGATGGAGAAACCAAAATATTCCATGACAAATCCAAATTTACACAGTATCTCAATACAAATCCAGCACTTCAAAGAATAATTGGTGGAAAACTCCAGCACAAGGAGGGAAACTACAACCTAGTAAAAGCAAGAAAGTAATCTTCCAAAAACCCCAAAAGAAGATAGTTACACAAACATATCTCCACAGATGATAGCCCAAAAGCTTGGATTAGCGAAGACTCAACCCACAGACCACATGAAGCTCATGAAGAAGGAAGACCAAGAGGGGATGTCTCAGTTCTACTTAGAACTAGAAACAAAAATGCTCAAGGGAGCAAATAGGGAAACAAAACATGGAACAGAAACTGAAGGAGGGGCCATCAGGAGACCATTCCACCTGGGTATTCACCCCATGTACAGCCACCTAATCTAAACACTGTTGTGGATGGCTGGAAGTGCATAATGTGAGGAACATGATATAGCTGTCTCCTTAGAGGTCAGCCAAAGACTAACACACTCAGAGGACAATGTTCACAATTAACCACTGATATGATCAGGGGTTTCCCAATGGAGAACTTAGTGAGAGGACTGAAGGAGCAGAAAGGGTTATTGACCCCAGGTGGAAAGCAACAATACCAAACAACCAGAGCCCCCCAGGGTCTAAACCACCAGCCTGGGAACACATAGGGAGGGACCCAAGACTCCAGAGGTATATGTAGGGGAGGATGGCCTTGTTGGACATAGGTGGGAGAGGAGTTTCTTGGTCCCATAAAAAAAAAAAAAAAATGAACACACGGGGCGGGGGGAATGTTAGGGTGGGGAGGGGATAGTGAGGGGGGTAGGTGCAGTCACTGCCTCATAGAAGCATGAGGAGGGGGATGGGATAGGTTTCTGGGTGGTGGGAGGAAGTAGGCTAAGGGGATAAAATCTGAAATGTAAATACTACAACCAATTTTAACACAGGGGGGAAAAAAAAAAGTCTTCAGAACCAACATCTTTTAAAAAAAAATGTCAGCCCCCTGGGGGTGGGAAATTTTTTTTTTCTTGATACTAAAACTTGTTCTGCGAATTGTATATTGCAGAATACACAGCCTTGGTGTGTCTACTCATCAAGCATTCTGAGCAGACCTGCCCAAACCTCTGATGTCCTGGAATTCCATCTGGATTCAGTGAAAACACAGCATCAGAGGCTTATCAACTTACATGTAGGAGGAGCTAAGGTAGGAGGAGTACTGAGAGGAAGAAAAAGAGTAAGAAGAGGAGAAGAAGAAGGAGAGGAGAAGCTAGGTGATGAAAGAGAGAAAGAGGGGGGAGACAGGGAGGCAGATATTCATGTATCTCCACCAGTCAAAGATAGTTGTTATATCTAGGTTGGTCAGTGGGTTACACCTCTGATTGAACAATACCAAACTTATAACGCTTATGATTAACATTATTTTAAAAAAATGTATAAATGCAAAAAGGAAAAGGGGGCATGGGATAGGGGTTTTCTAAGCGGGGGGAATGGGGAAAGGGGATGGCATCTAAAGTGTAAATAAAGTATCTAATAAAAAAAGAAAAAAAATTATAAAACTTAATTTTTAGTAAAATAGATATGAATTGAATTGTAACATCACCTCATTTGAAACTTACAAGTCAGGATTTAAAATAGAGCCATTTATCCACTTCCAGACCTTCTCCTCTTGTACATAATTTAGTCCAATAAAAAATAGCTGTTCTTTCCCCTTTATAAAGTTCTGCACGAATCTCTATAATCAAAACAGAGGGAAAGACTTAAACTACAGCACGTTTATTCATGACTTACATTCTTCTATTACCTTCTAAAACATGATTACTCCTATTTGAAGTTTTCCTTGCTCCCCACCAATAATTCTCTCTACATTGAAGAAATTTTTCTCTATATATTTGTATTTTAATTGATTCATCCAAGTTATTAACTCATAAGTCCAATTATTCTCTCACATTATGAACTCTTTAAAATGCAAGCCTCCAGTTCCTGAGCATAGTTAGAGCCCAGAGAATTTGACATAGCCTAAAGAAAGGCCTTATATTTTACTTAACAATATTGTTTAACAATTTACCAGTTCTTCTTTATTTTCAATGTGCAACAAAGTGGCATCTTTTATAGAGCAGGCTGCTAGACCTTCTGTCCAAGGTTTGGAAATTTGAGAAATAAATAAGCATTTGTTCCAGTGTTGATGCCAGTGTCTCAGGCACTCTAGTATGGCTGATCTTCCTAGAGAAGAGAGAAAACATGTTCTATTTGTGCACTGTTTCTGCTACATCACAATCAACTACACACAGTAGGTACTTCACTAGTGCATGTGGGTGCTGTGGATGGCTCTGGTATTGTTTGTATTTTGATGTTAATTCTGCTTTCCTGAGACAGACTGTGGATGAAGAATGAGTCATGTACTCAGGTGACTTGTGAACCATCCCCTAATGAATAAAGGAGCCAACTACTGGTGGAGTAGGAGAGACTTCTGGGTTGGATAGGGGAAGAGAGGGAGAGGAGAGAGGGGAATCTTTTTTGGATGGGATAGCAATAGGACAAGATGTAGCTACTAGTGTCTCCCAGCTTATATGGCAAATCTGCCAGGATTCTCCACCAGAGAATTGAGATTTAATATGGCTTACAAGAGTAGGATTCCAGTTGTTTTGCCCAGTGATTGATATTACCATTGTTTCTGAACTAAATTTGTGTGGTGTTTTCCTTCAAGGTGCGATTCAACTGGGTTTGAGAGAGAAAGGTACAGCAGCAAAGTGTGGGATTGTCAGATGTGCAGTGAAAGGCCATAGGGGTTTTGAAGCATGAGGCTGGCATGGTAGCGACCTTCCAATGGGAACTTAGAGAGCTATGTTGAGAGATTTTGAAGCTCTGAGTCAGAGTCTCCACAAGATAAGAATTGGCTGGTGCCAATGAAAACCTTAAAATTTGTAATCAAAGTGAATTGGTGTGATTTAAGAATTTATATCTTCATCTTGATAATAATTGTACAGATTTCTACTAATAGGTTATGGCTATGCAATAAATCTTAGCTAATCCTCTCTATTCCCACAAAACCACTACTTTTCTCCAGAAAGACAGCCCAACATTTACCACCTTAGTCCCCAAGCCCAGGGAATGGGGGCGCTGACTCTTCATTAGCTTCTTCAAGCTGATTATGGGCGTTGAGATATTAGAAGAGGAGTTGGGGGAAGGGCAAATTGACAAGCCTCTGATGCTGTGTCTTCACTGCCTCCAGATGGAATTCCCGGACCTCCGAGGTTTGAGCAGGTCTGCCCAGCTTGCTTGTTGAGTAGATACACCAAGGCTGATCATTCTGCAATATACAATTCTCAAAACAAATTTTAGTATCAAGATAGTTTTTTTTTTTTTTTAAGAGGGCTGACATTTTATTAAGCATGTTGGTTCTAACCGCTTTTTTTTTTCTGCTCTTTTATTGGATATAATATTTACATTTCAAATTTTATCCCCTTACCACATTCCCCCCACCACCCAGGAACCGCTTATACCATCCCCCCCTCCTCCTGCTTCTATGAGGGTGTTTACCCACCTACCCCCCATGCCCCCTTCCCACCCTCAGATTTCCCACACACACACACTCAGTGCTCAGCCCTCAAGGTACCAAAGACCTAGTCTCCCACCTATGCCCAACAAGGCCATCCTCCCCTACATATACAGCTGGAGTCATGTGTCTCTCCATATGTGCTCCTAGGCTGGTGGTTTAGACCCTGGGGAGATCTGGCTGGTTGGTATTGTTGCTCTCCTCATGGGGCCACCAACCCTTAAGGCTCCTTCAGTTTACTCTCTACCTTCTCCATTGGGAACCTTTGATCAGATTAATGGTTAGCTGCGAGTATCTGCCACTGGGTTTTCATTGGCACGAGCTTCTTATTGATATAAAAGTGGGATGAATCTTGTTACTCTCATAGGCATTGTACCAGTATAACACATTTAGGAATACAAGGCTTAGACCCAGTCCTTCTTTAACTTTTTTTAACTGATTTGAGATGGACAGCCTGTGAGTTAAGGGACTATAGCAAATTCATGGCTTGGAGCTTATTGTTAGGGTGTTTCCTATGTTTTATTTAGAAATAGCTGAGTGGAGTTAACAGACAACAGTCCAGATTACCTTACATGGATAGTTGGTTTTCAAAACATCAGAAATCCACAGAATTGACATTACAAACATTTCTGTATTAATGTTCATTTTGATTAGAGACCTGTCTGCTCCTGACAGCTTCCTATATTGAATTCTAAGAAGAAATTGAGCATCTTTGGAGTTACTCCAGTTGTGGTGAGACAGCCACTAGACAAGAATTGCCTCTTCCCATCTACAGACAAATTACTGTCCAGAAAATGACACACTTGCAGAATAGTTGACTGATTATATCTGCCTAGACAGAGTAATCAGCCCTTAATAATTCTGCAGCACTAAGGTCTGTCAGATGATCCTGGGCCAGAAGGCGGAAGAACAGATGCTCCAACGTTTTGAAGTAGAACGAGTGTCCAGGTGTTCAGAGGTCTCTATAAATTGGCTAAGTTTTAGAAGCTATGCTTTGTGCTTCCCACAATTATAGTTAACTCAGTCATTCTGGATTTCTGACGGGGTTGAAAACTTATAGCTATTTACCTTGAGAGAAAAAGATTTGAGTGGATGGTCGTCAGCTGACATTCATCCTAAAGCCAGGTTCAGAACTAAATGTTTTAGTTAGGATAGATGACAGAGGTGCTGGTTAGTCAACAAAAAGATGGACTGGGTATTAGGACTATCTTGTACCTCACTGGTACAAATTGGCATAATTATGCTCTAATTGTATCTTGAGAGAAAAGTTTCATTTTAACAGGAAGGGTGATGTGTAGGAGGAGCTAAGGTAGGAGGAGTACTGAGAGGAAGAAAAGGAGTAAGAAGAGGAGAAGAAGAAGGAGAGGAGAAGCTAGGTGATGAAAGAGAGAAAGAGGGGGGAGACAAGGAGGCAGATGTTCATGTATCTCCACCAGTCAAAGATAGTTGTTATATCTATGTTGGATAGTGGGTTACACCTCTGATTGAACAATACCAAACTTATAAAGCCTATGATTAACATTTTAAAAAAAAATGTATAAATGCAAAAAGGAAAAGGGGGCATGGGATAGGAGTTTTGTAAGGGTGGGGAATGGGGAAAGGGGATGGCATCTGAAGTGTAAATAAAATATCTAATAAAAAATAATAAAATAAAATAAAATGATGACCTTGGCTCTAAGAAGACTAGAGGGAAGGGAAATAGAATGTCAGCTGGGCAGTGGTGGCGCACGCCTTTAATCCCAGCACTTGGGAGGCAGAGGCAGATGGATTTCTGAGTTCAAGGCCAGCCTGGTCTATAGAATGAGTTCCAGGACAGCCAGGGCCACACAGAGAAACCATGTGCTGAAAAACCAAAAAAAAAAAAAAAAAAAAAAAAAAAAGAAAGAAAGAAAGAAAAAGAAAAGAAAAGAAAAAAACGTTTGCCACAGAACATTCCGTTCCAGTTATTATTCCAGTTATTAAACTACAGGCCAATAAAAGAGCAATAAACAGAGAAAGTGAAGATCATGGAACAAAAGACACAACAAGAGCTGCCCATTCGATGGCTGAGAGGTGAAGAACAATTGTTGCTCCTCTAGAGGACCTGAGTTGAGTTCTCAATCCCAGCTCCTAAAAGGGGGCTCAAAACCACCTGTGTAACTCCTGCTCCAGTCAAGGAGACAAACAGGTTGGTACACTTTTATATTTCCAGTGTTAGGGAGGCAGAAGCTGGAGAGTCAGGAGTACAAGGCTAGCCTTGGCTACATAGAAAGTTTGTACTTAACCTGGACCGTGTCCAAAGAAATTAGTCAGTAAATAAATTAATTAATAAAGGCACATAAATGTAATTGAACCCACTGACATACATAACTAATGGGTGAAATATGGGAATGTTTTAACAAGCTTAACAAAATCATGTGAAAAATTAATATTAGTCTAAAATAACAAAACTCTTAGCAAGTTGGAAATTGAAGGAAAACATTTGTGGATATTGGGCATTTCAAAAAAAATAAGAAAGGTAATTTTATTCATTTAGAATTCCACACCAGCATTTCTTATACGGTAATATGAGTAAGATTTACAGATAATCCTCTGTGTTTACACCAGTATAATTAGGATACTGTCTTTTTCATTCTGATACATAAATGGGAACTTTGCCATTCATCTTTCTCATGCTGTATACACACGGATCTCCTTCTAAGTTGGAATGTGTCCCATAGCACAGTTTGAACATAACTTTTGTGTCTTTATTTAAAAGCAACATTGGAAATGAGCTCTCAAAAAAACAAAGAAATGAAACATTGCTGGCCTGATTTTTAGCTTAATTAAAAACTGTTTCAGTGACAAAACAAGTTCTGGTTTCAAAGGAGTGAAGTTGTGAGATGTCTAAATCCCTGAGGGGGGTGGGGGGTGGGGTGGGAGTGGTCCATGCCCTTGTCTTCTGCATTGAGACACTTGTAGGCCCAGAGCTCTCCATCTCCACCATTAAACTACCTCGTGTACTTGCAAGCAAATTGGTCTCTTGTATGTCCTTGGGTGCATGCCATCCTGAGACTTGAGAGTGGGGTCCCCTGGGGGGGGGGGGGTTGATGAGCCTTTCACTCCTTCCTCCCCAATCCTCTTGCCACCAACTCCCTTCTCCCTTTCAACTTCCAGATCACTAGTAGCCTTTTACTAAAAAAAGCCATTCTGAAACTGCTGGAGAGAGCTTTGTGTGATATTTATAGTCGCCATAATATCACATCTCCAGGCAGGTCAGAGGTTTATTTTAAAGCTGAAGTTCCCTTAAAGGGCCTTTTCTACCACTGTAATGATTTCAAATGTAACCAGGTACAGCAGTTTCTCCTTGACTCTTAGAAGCTATAGCAGATCATCGGTGTTGAGCACCAACTTTATTCTAGGAAGAAGAAGATGGAGGAGGTGGAGGAGGAGGAGGAGGAGGAGGAGGAGGAGGAGGAGGAGGAGGAGGAGGAGGAGGAGGAGAGAAGAAGAAGAAGAAGAAGAAGAAGAAGAAGAAGAAGAAGAAGAAGAAGAAGAAGAAGAAGAAGAAGAAGAAGAGATTTTACTGTATAATAAAACATTATATCCAATAGTCACATTCATCTATTTGAAACATTGGACAGTAACCCATTTGGTCCATTAAAACATTACTTATTACTTGAGTTGGGCACATCTATGCCACAGCATAAGTGTAGAGGTCATATTGTCACAGGAGTCTGTTTTCTACTGCTGCCTTGGGTTCCTGGGATCCAGATCAGATGGTCAAGCTAATGTGGCAAGTATTTTTAAACCCTGAATTCATCTCCTTTTTAATCTGGTTTAATCCATCATCCTGGTCCATCTCCTTTTAAAAAAAATAAAACTGTGACTCACTCATTATTTTTTTCTTGGTTATAGTTTTAAAGAAAGCTGCCAACTCTTTATAACATATACAAATATAGGAGTATCTTCTATAACATATTAGTAATTTCTCAACTTCTGAGTTGAACTTCTGAGGGAAAAATTGGGGAACCTAAATGTCTTTACATTGCCATAGCTTCTTGATGTCATTGTAGGCAGGAGATGGGAATTGTGATCAGTGACAGACTCTTAAGTTCTGTGAGGCTAAATGAACTCAAGGAAATCTGTTATGAATGCTCTGCAGTCTGTGTCCACTTCTGCCCACATGTAATCTAATCTGAACGATTTGGTTTTCTCCCTTTAACCATGTTTTGAGTTACTCATCCACGGTCCAGGGTAAACAAAGCACCCAGTCTTCAATTAAAATTTCATAGATTCCACCCCACCCCAGTTCCAGGAATTATTCTGTGCCACATTGTGAAAATTAAAATATGTGAAAGTCTCTGGTGCTATATGAGATGAATTGAACTATAGGCTCCTGAAATATCCATGTTGTGAAGGGAGCTGTGACGTGTGGAAATAACGTAAATGTGGTGTCTTGGGTTTTTTTTTGTTTTGGTTTTTTTTTTTTTTTGGTTTCTCGAGACAGGGTTTCTCTATGTAGCCCTGGCTGTCCTGGAACTCACTCTGTAGACCAGGCTAGCCTTGAACTCAGAAATCCGCCTGCCTCTGGGGTTAAAGGCGTGTGCCGCCACCACCCAGCTAAATGTGGTGTCAAAACAAAACAATAATGTCTGACACAACAGGAAAAGCAATGAAGAAGGAGCCATTCATGCCTGTTACCATTGTCCTGAAGATCCACATGGATGTGGATGTGCCAGTGTTCCACTAGCTAAGGATTTTATCTGTCAGAGCAACAGGGAGAGGAGGACTTGGATCAAAGTGCCCTTCCCAGCCTTCAGCAGGATGAACAGACCTTGCCTGCTTTTTACAAAGGACCTTTATCCCTAGGTAAAGTCATCTGTCTTGTTTCTACTTAAAACTTCCTTACAGGACCTTAACCCCTATGTTGAAGTCATCCACTTTTTTTACATTTACAACTTCCTGGAAGAACTTAGAAGAGCAGACTGCCGGCTGAGCCTGCTTTGCAACATTATCCAGCTGAAACAAAGGATGGGTTCAGTGGGCTTCCCCTATATCAATGCTGTGCTGAATATTAAAGTTGGAGCCTTGATCAGAATCTTGTCTTGGCTTCATGTTTCTCTCCCACCCCTGTCCTTTTTTCATTTCCAGCCCCTCTTTCAGGTAAATCCAGTTCATCCATGGCCGCTGGACAGCTACAAGTCAATGTTTGCCTGAGTTAAGAACTTCATTTGTCAGAGCAACAGGGAGTAGAGGACTTGGGTCTATGGGATGTGCTAACTCCTCCAATGATTTTCAGGCCTAGAGCCTTAGAGAAAGAACTACAAATGTCTCCAAGTCAGACACTCTTATATCACAAGTGAAAAAGAAGAAAAGCAAGAATTTCCTTAAAGTCTGTGATCAGAGTAGAATTGTAACAGGTGCTTGCAATTACATGGCAGTGGCTGCAGTCTGCTGTCTGTGAGTCACAGAAGAAAGGTTGTGACCTACAACTTGATTACAAAGTGAGGGGAAGCCAGTATGAGGGTCTCATGGCTCACTTAAGACTTAGTGAAACTTCTTCAGCTGTCTCTGTTAGATGACAGTCATTTCACTCAATGCCAAGCACAGGGTTCTGCTTCGTGCTTCATCTAAACCAAAGACTTGAGTAAGTGTGTGGTATTTTCACAAGTTGTCTGTCTTGAGTGATTCTATACATTTCTAGAAAAACTAGCAACTCTAGAATATATAATTCTATATATTAAATATACATATCAATGTATAAGGGTCTCAGGGTTTATTTTATATAAGAATTACCTGTAAAATTTGTTAGCAATGTATGTTCTTGCCACAAAAACTCCTTCCTTTGTCAAGATAGTGTAGCCTTACATGGAAGAATGTGTGAGTAAATATACCAACATGAAGTTTGCTCACAGAGCACACTTAAATAAGCAATCTTCTAGTCAATGAAAGCTGAGGGGATGACTTACAAATATCAGTAGAGTGAAGAGAAGTCTGATGCTCTAAAAGAAGATTCAAATGATGCTTTGAGGACACTGAACTTTAGCTGTAAGTTCTGAAGCCATCCATGGCTAAAAGTAATTCATAATATCTCTGCTAAGAAGGTAAAGTGGTTTCTAATAAAAGTGCTTACAAATGCCTCTGTGATAAAAAGTGTGAACTAATTGAGAAAAACAACCAGATATAAGTGCCCTTTATTCATATGAATGTGAAGCAAACTGACCACCTGCTGGTTACAGACTATGAGGAGCAACACCATCTACTGCACAGTAATGTAGCCATTGTTGCACAGATAAAAAGAAAACCATCCTGACATTACATGCCTGGAGAATTTTGCTGTGGTTTTGAGCTAATAATGTCTTTGACTACCTGATTTTCAGAATATATATATCAGAATTCACATGTACCAGAATTCAGATGTATCTTGTCACAATAAAATAGAAGGAAAGAGAAAGAGAGGGAGAGAAAGAGAGAGAGAGAGAGAGAGAGAGAGAGAGAGAGAGAGAGAGAGAGAGAGGCAGGCAGATATAGAAAGGGTAAAAAAGATTGCAATGTGGTGTTACAGACAAATAAGGAAATAGTAAATCAAAGTCAAATGGTGAATGATTATCCAGGGTTTTATAGTATGGCCATAGTAAAAGTTCTACTGAGTGTCTCAAGAAAAAATAAAGACAAACTTTTAATTAGAAGCTTCTTTTGATATCAAACCCTTCCAGATTAATAATGGAAGTTAGGATGTCTAAAAAATAGAGTAAAATATAAGCAACAGCACTCTTAAATCTGAAAGGAACATGCTATAGGAATAATTCTTTGCAAGAAGGTGGAAATATGAGCCAGAAACTGGCAGTCATAAATTAAGATCATATGCTTCAGGCTCAAAGTGCAAAGCAGTGGGTGCCATGAGCAGAATGGCTCACCAGGAAGCTACAAGAGCTCCTTGCTCCACAGAGGCATTGCTTGAGGCATTGGCACACACACCAGAGCAGCTCTGTGGGAAGTTCAGACACTAGCTAGGAGGTTGCACCCTGGCCCATTTTAAACTAACAAGATATACTACAAAGAAGGGAGTAGGCAACTGAGGCTGCTCCCATGCTTTATCCTGCAGGGGATCTAGGCAGAACTATCCCACGCTGTTGAGAACCAGATCTGCCCAAGGCTTTCTCAGATGTCATAATGAAAGTATAAAAGGAACCTAATTCTGTGTCTTTGCTCAGCCATGAACTTGGCAATGCCTGTCTGGGCCTGAAGGCAGGGCCTCAAAGGACTTACTGCTTCAGTTCCTGAGAACTAGGCTTTTCCCCATAAAGATCGGGGTCATCAGCCTCAAGGCCACTGTGTGCTCCATCTGTCATGCTCTTGAGATTTTCCATGTTCCCCTTGTGCATCACTGCTTGGCTAGCTTCCTACTGATTTTATCCCATTGTATGATAGCTTTGTTCTGATTCTGTCCTATCTCTCCCCCTGGAATAGTGAACAAAATGCTGTATTTATTAGCAAGACATGGCTTAAGACATGGCTTCTGCAAGACCTCCTAAGCTCAAGCTCACCTATCTTCTTTATCTCTGATATCCTGGACCTTTTTGCTCAGGCCCCTGTAACTGAAGAATGGCCTACTTGCCAGAGTCATCATAGATAGGCTCCTTCTTCTCAATGAAGCAAAACAAATGGCATGAATGGGATGTTCTAGTTCACTTATGGATACCACATGTGGATTGCCAGACATTACAAAAAGAGAGAGGTAGGAGAATTGGTTTGATAAATAAAATAACCCAAACCCGACAAAAATTATCTCAGAGAAAGCTCTCATGCAAAGAGTAAGAGAGATGGGACTGGTCTTTTCAGGTGCTAACCCTGAAAAAAATGTAAATAGCAAAAGATGAGCCAATAAAAGGAAGGAAAACAATACTTCTTAAAATGAAGCTTCACAGATACATAAGTTGCTTGGAAAATAATTTTTTGCATGTGTATATGATATTATCTGATATCTCAGTTCCAAATATGGGATATCCTGTAAGATACTTATAAGGGATACCCCAGAGTCCCTCAAAACAACACAGGCTCTTGCCTTTGTTCTTGAGTTTACACAATTACTACTGATGAAGATACCACATGTTTTCAGAACATAAATTAACCAATCTGGAATTGACCAGGAAACCTCTAAGCTGGTGGTAAGCTTTCATAATGCTGGAAGGCACTGTGCAGGCTGCTGAGGAAGAAGCCATCAGTAGTCTTGTCTTACAACATCAATCAGTCACACAAGGTAACCGCCGATGCAATACTGGTATGCAGGTTATAGGGGTAAACAACTGGGTTTCCAACTGGATTCTAGGTCTCTTACTCTATAGGAGAGAACTCACACCTGCTGCTATAAATGTATTAAAACCCAAGGCTGTGGGCATCATAGGCCAAAGGGAGGAACCTTTTGTTGTTCATTTGGTAAATGGCCATGTTGTCATACTCTTTCCAAACATCCATTTTTTTGTAGTAAGCAATGATCAATGTGCCGAGAATAAGTAAGTGAGAGTGCTCAGCCTGAAAAGAGATGTCTATATTAATTCCCACCCAGGGAACATCGTGGAGGAGCCAGGTGAGAAGTATGTAAAAATACCCTAAAATTCTGTCTTCTGGAAATGACATGGTTGTTGCCTTCACAAACTCACAGCAGCTGGGTTTGCCTGCACAAAATCAAGCCAGTCAAAATTCCAGCCTGGGCTAGAATTCGTTGTGCATGCCTAGTACTTGTGAGGCAAAGATAGGAAGCTCTCTGTGAGTTCAAGGTCAGCCTGGTCTACATAGTGAGTTCCAGAACACCAGACTACACAGATACACTTTCTCAAAAATGAATAAAAGAAGACACTCAGCATGGTTGGGAGAGAGATGTACAAGGCCCCACTCCTTCCTGAAGAGCTATTAATTAGCAGTTGATAACTGTTATGGAAAGAAGAATCAGTTTTCATTGTGGCTGTGGCCAATGGTGCGTTGCTCATGCTCCAGTGATGGTCTTACACCTATGCATGTACAGGTAGCATTCACTGAACTCAGAGGATTATAAATAAGAAAACAATAAACAAACAATAAAGCTATCGGAGAGGGATACGTTGAAGAGGGGGCTAGGAGGGGTTGTAGGGGGATGATATGAGAGGCAGCTATGATCATAAAACATTATATGCGTATATAATTTACAAAGAATGAAAACTTCCATGTATGTCTTTCACTCTCTGTCTCAGACATATAAACAAACTCATTAGAACTGAATTAAACATTTCAGAAGATAAAATTAAAATACATAGATCATTACTTTTTGGAACACCATGCATCACTTAACAGCAATTTAAAAGAATTTTTAAAGGAATCTTTAATAGAATAGTAATAACATCTTGACAGAAATAGAAAATTTTGTCTTGAAATCTAAATGGAATATTAGAGGATTTTAAACATTAAAAAACAAAGTGAGAAGACACATGCTGCCTGATTTGAAAACATGTTAATGTCTGGCCCGGATACTGGTGGCAAGAGCAGTCTCCCAGCCGATCTGCTCCCCTCTGGAAACTGAGTCCGGAGGCACCCTAGGGAGGGCACAGATCGCAGAGCAGAAGAATACACAGCCTTGGTGTATCTACTCATCAAGCATACTGAGCAGACCTGCCCAAACTTTCAATGTCCTGGAATTCCATCTGGATTCAGTGAAGACACGGTGTCAGAGGCTTATCAACTTACTCTTCCACCCACCCCTCTTCTAATATCTCAATGCCCTTAATCAGCTTGAAGAAATTAAAGAAGAGTCAGTGCCCCTATTCCCTGGGCTTGGGGACTAATGTGGTTAATAATGGTCTGCCTTTCTAGGGAAAAGTAGTGGTTTTGTTGGAACAGGGAGGATTAGCTAGGACTTATTGCACAGCCATAACCTATTGGTAGAAATCTGTATAATTATTATCAAGATGAAGTTATAATTTCTTAAATGGTACAAAATTTACTTTGATTTCAAATTTAAGGTTTTCATTGGTAAGAGCCTCTTATTAATATAAAAGTGAGATGAATATTGATACTCTCATGGGCATTGTGCCTGTATAACACATTTAGGAATACAAGGCCTAGACCTAGTCCTTCTTTAACTTTTTTAACTGATTTGGGACGGTTAACCTATGAGTTAAGGGACTGTGGCAAGTTCATGGCTTTGAGTTTATTGTTAGGAGGTTTCCCATATTTTATTTAGAAATAGCTGAGAGGATTGAACAGACAACAGTCCAGGTTAACTTCCATGGATAGTTGGTTTTCAAAACATCAGAAGTCCATAGAATTGACGATACAAATATTTATATATTAAGGTCCATTCTGATTAGAGACCTGTCTGCTCCTGACAGCTTCCTGGATTCTAAGAAGAAATTGAGCATCCTTGGAGTTACTCCAGTTGTGTGGTGACAGCCACTAGGCAAGAATTGCCTCTTTCCATCTACAGACAAATTACTGTCCAGAAAAGGACACACATGCAGAATAGTCGACTGATTATATCAGCCCTTAATAATCCTGCATCACTAAGGTCTGTCAGATGACTCTGGGCGAGAAGGCTGAAGACTTGATGCTCCAACGGTCGGTAGTATAGGGGCTTTCCAGGTGTTCAGTGGTATCTATAAATTGGCTAAGTTTTAGAAGCTATGTTTAGTGCTTCCCATAATTTCAGTTAACTCAGTCATTCTGGATTTCTGACGGGGTTGAAGACCCATAGTCTCATAGCCAATCCTGCAATCCTGGCTATTTATTTTGAGAGAAAAGATTTGAGTAGATGGTTTTCAGCTGACATTCATTCTAAAGCCAAAAAAAAAAAAAAAAAAAAGGCCAGGAGCAAAAGTAAGTGTTTTAGTTAGAAGAGATGATAGAGGTTCTGGTTAGTCAACAAAATGATGGACTGGGTATTAGGACTATCTTGTACCTCACTGGTACAATTAGGAATAAGTATGCTCTAATTGTATTTTGAGAGAAAAGTTTTACTTTAACAGGAAGAGTAATATGTAGGAGGAGCTAAGTGGGAAGGAGTACTGAGAGGAAGAGATGGAGTAAGGAGAGAAGATAAAGGAGAGGAGAAGCTAGGTGATGAGAGAGAGAGAAAGAGAGAGGGGACATGGAGGCAGATGTTCACATGTCTCCACCAGTCAAAGATAGTTTTTAGATCTAGGTTGGGTATTGGGTTACACTTCTGATTGAGCATTACCAAACTTATAAATCCTTTGATTAACATTTTAAAAAATTGTATAAAAGCAAAAAGAAAAGGGGGGGCATGGGACAGGGGTTTTCTAGGGAGGGGAAATGGGGAAAGGGGAGAGCATCTTAAATATATATAAAATATAAAATAAAATAAAAAAGAAAACAATCATCAAAATATAAAAGGCAAAAAAAAAGAAAACATGTTAATAATATATTGTAATTAAAACAGTGTGATACTGTCATAGACACAAATATACTGAAGGGAATAGCACAGAACCAAGAACATGAATAAATTATCATGTGAATATTCAAATTATCTTGACAATTGACACAACTTGGAAAAATTAGTTCCTTCAATGAATAATGTTTAGAAAACTGGAAATCCACATACAAAGAATGAAGTGTGATTCTTATATTATGCTATTATATAAAGAAAAATTAACTCAAATGGATTAAATAGCAATGGTGGTTTTAACAGGAATGGCCTCTATAGATTCATGTGTTTGAATGCTTGGCCATAGAAATTGTCACCATTAGGATGAATGACCTTATTGGAAGAAGTGTGTCACTGGGGAGGCAGGGCTTATATGCTCAAGCTACAACCAGTGTGGAACACAGTATCTTCTTGCTGCCTGCAGATCAGGATGTAGAATCCTCTGCTTCATCTCCAGCACCCTGTCAACCTGCCCGCTGCCATGCTTCCCACCATGAAGATAATGATCTAAACCTCTGAAACTGTAATTCAGTCCCAATTAAATATTTCCTAAGAGTTGCCCTGGTCTTGTGTCTCTTCATACCAATAAAAACTTAAGTAAAATAAAATAGCTAAACCCAAACCCTAAAATTATCAAATCCCTATAAGAAAAGATAGCAATATCCATGATGTTGCATTTTGTAATGATTGTGACAACAAAACAAAATAGAAAAATAGGACCATATGAATCTGAAGAATTTTGACAATAAAGGTTACAGTTGACAAAATAAAAGGAATATTAGCATTGTGGTTTATGTAAGAATGGCACTCATATATTTGAATGACGGGTCCCTAGTTCATAGAACTGTTTAGGAAGAATTAGGTGTAGCCATATTTGAAAGAAATATGTCACTGGGTATAGTTTTAAGATTTCAAAAATCTGTCCTTCTGGTCTGGGACCAAGCATTAAGCAGATCCTGGGCAGCAACTCTGCCCCCAATCTCACAGAACCCAGGGGAAGCAGTCCTCCCAGGAGCTCTAAGCCAGGCAGTATCTTAGGTAAGCAGAGAGCAATGCTCACCCCAAAACAGGGAGTAAATGGGATCCACAAGGACCCAGGAAGCCACTCCTGGCCCAGAGCACTGGTTCAGTCCTGTCTGTGCCTGAACACTGAGCAGATATTGGGCCGCAGCTCTAACCCCAGTAGTAACATCCACCCCACACAGTACTGACACAACCAAATTAATAGGAAAGACAGGCTCCAGTCAGAGACAGGGTAGGTAGCACTAAGGAGATTGGGAGGGCAAAAGGCAAGTGCAAGAATATAAGCATCAACAACGCAGGGTACTTGGCATCATCAGAACCTAGTTTTCTCACACAAGAAAGTCATAAATTCCCCATATCAACAGAACAGCAAGATTCAGATTTAAAATCACTTCTAATGATGATGATAGAGGACTTTAAGAAGGACATAAATAACACTCTCAAAGAATCTGAAGAAAACACAGGTAAACAGTTAAAAGCCATTAAAGAGGAAACACAAAAATCCCTTAAACAATTACAAGAGAACACAACCAAACAGGTGAAGGAATTGAACAAAACCATCCAGGACATAAAAATGAAAGTAGAAACAATAAAGAAATCACAAAGGGAGACTACCCTGGAGATAGAAAACCTAGGAAAGAGATTAGGAGTCATAGACGAAAGCATCACCAACAGAATACAAAAGATAGAAGAAAGAATCTCAGGTGCAGAAGATATTATAGAAAACATTGACACAACTGTCAAAGAAAACGTAAAATGCAAAAAAAAAAAAAAAAAAAAAAAAAAAAATGTTTGGTGTTTCTTAACACAAACCATCCAGGAAATCTAGCACACAATGAGAAGACCAAACCTAAGGATAATATAGGTATAGATGAGGGTTAAGACTCCCAACTTAAAGGGCCAATAAATATCTTCAAAATAATTATAAAAGAAAATTTTCCTAATCTAAAGAAAAAGATGCTCATAAACACACAAGAAGCCTATAGAATGCCAAATAGACTAGACCAGAAAAGAAATACCTCTTGTCACATAATAATCAAAACACCAAGTACACAAAACAAAGAAAGAAAGAAAGAAAGAAAGAAAGAAAGAAAGAAAGAAAGAATAGTAAATGTAGTAACAAAAAAGGCCAAGTAACATATAAAGGCAGACCTATCATAATTACACCAGACTTCTCACCAGATGCTATAAAAGCTAGAAGATGCTGGACAGATGTCTTACAGACCCTAAGAGAACACAAATGCCAGCCCAGGCTAATATACCCAGCAAAACTCTCAATTATCATAGATGGAAAAACCAAGATATTCCACAACAAAACCAAATTTACACAATATTTTTTCACAAACCCAACATTACAAAGGATAATAGCAGAAAATCTCCAATACAAGAAGGGAAATTATACCCTAGAAAGATCAAGAAATTAATCCTCTTCCAACAAACCCAAAAGAAGATAGCCACACAAAGATAATTCTACCTCTAATAAGAAAAAGAACAGAAAGCAACAACCACTGTCCCTTAATATCTATTAATATCAATGGACTCAATTTCCCAATTAAAAGACATAGGCTAATGGACTGGATATATAAACAGGACCCAGCATTTTGCTGCATACAGGAAACCCAGCTCAGTGACAAAGACAGACTCTACCTTAGAGTAAAAGCCTGGAAAACAATTTTTCAAGCAAATGGTCCTAAGAAGCAAGCTGGAGTAGCCATTCTAAAATCTCCAGCCCTAGAACACAAAGGGAGGGACTCATAGTTCCACCTGTATAGGTAGTTGAGGGTGGTCTTTCCAGGCATCAGTGGAAGTGGACAGCCTTGGTACCTGAAAGTTTGGATTCCCTAGTGTTGGGGAGTTGCAAGAGCAGGGAGGCAGGAATGAGAGGATGTTGGGAGCACACCCTCATCTTGATACTAAAATTTGTTTTGAGAGTTGTATATTGCAGAATACACAGGCTTGGTGTACCTACTCATCAAGCAAGCTGAGCAGACCTGCTTGAACCCCAGATGTTCTGAAATTCCAGTTGGATGCAGTGAAGACACAGCATCAGAGGCTTATCAATTTACTCTCCCCCTTCCCCTCTTCTAATATCTCAATGCTCATAATCAGCTTGAAGAAGTTAATGAAGAGTCGGCGTCCCTATTCCTTGGGCTTGGGGACTGAGGTGGTTAATACTGGGCTGTCTTTCTAGGGAAGAGTAGTGGTTTTGTTGGAACAGGGAGGAATAGCTAGGATTTATTGCATAGCCATAACCTATTGGTAGAAATATATATAATTGTTATTAAACTGAAGTTATGATTTCTTACATGGCACAATATTTACTTTGATTTCAAATTTAAGGTTTCCATTGCTACAAGCTTCTTATTGATATAAAACTGAGATTAATATTTTTACTATCATAGGCATTGTGCCTATTTAACACCTTTAGGATAACAAGACCCAGTCCTTCTTTAACTTTTTAAAAACTGATTTGAGATGGTTAGCCTGTGATTTAAGGGCCTATAGCAAATTCATGGCATTGAGTTTATTGTTAGGGTGTTTTCTATATTTTATTTAGAAATAGCTGAGAGAAGTTAACAGACAACAGTCCTGACTGCCTTACACTGATAATTGGTTTTCAAAACATCAGAAGTCCACAGAATTGGCATTACAAACATTTCTGTATTAATGTTCATTTTGATTAGAGACCTGACTGCTCCTTACGACTTCCTGTCTTACGATTCTAAGAAGAAATTAAGCTTCTTTGGAGATACTCCAGTTGTGGTGAGACAGCCACTAGGCAAGAATTGCCTCTTGTCATCTACAGACAAATTCCTGTCCAGAAAAGGACACACTTGTGGATTAGTCAACTGACTATATCTGCCAAGACAGAGTAATCAGCCCTTAATAATTCTGCATCACTAGGTCTGTCAGATGATCCTGGGCCAGAAGGCTGAAGATCGGATGCTCCAACATTTTGTAGTACATGGACTGTACAGGTATTCACCAGTCTCCTTAAATTGGCTAAGTTTTAGAAGCTATGCTTTGCTCTTCCCATAATTTCAGTTAACTCAGTCATTCTGGATTTCTGACGGGGTTGAAAACTTATAGTCTCATAGCCAATCCTGGCTATTTAATTGGAGAGAAAAGATTTGAGAGGATGGTTTTCAGCTGACATTCATTCTAAAACCAAGAAAAAAGCCAGATTCAGAACTAAATATTTTAGTTAGGAGAGATGACAGAGGTTCTGATTAGTCAACAAAATGATGGACTGGGTATTAGGTCTATCTGGCACCTTACTGACACAAATTGGTATAGTTATGCTGTAATTGTATTTTGAAAGAAAAGGTTTTTTTTTTTTTTTTAACAGGAAGGGTTATATGTAGGAGGAGCTAAGGTGGGAGGAGTATGGAGAGGAAGAGGAGGAGTAAGCAGATGAGCAGAAAAAAGGGAGGAACTAGGTGACAAGAGAGAGAGAGAGAGAGAGAGAGAGAGAGAGAGAGAGAGAGAGAGAGAGGAACATGGAGGCAGATGTTTGCATGTCTCCACCAGCCAAAGATAGTTGATATATCTAGGTCAGGTATTGGGTTACACTTCTGATTGTATGGGCATCTTGATATTGAGCATTACCAAACTTAAGCCTTTGATTAACATTTTAATAATTGTATAAAAGCAAAAAGGAGGAGGCATTGAATAGGGACTTTCTAGGGAAGGGCAGCGTGGAAAGAATACAACTTTTCCTCAGCACCTCATGGTACCTTCTCCATAATAGACCACATACTTGGTCACAAAACAGGCCTCAACAGATACAAAAAGATTGAAATAATCCCTTGTACCCTATCAGACCACCATGGACTAAGGTTGGTCTTTACGAATGACAAAAACAATGGAAAGCCCACATACACGTGAAAACTCAACAATGCTCTACTCAAGGATGACTTGGTCAAGGAAGAAATAAAGAAAGAAATTGAAGAATTTTTAGAATTTAATGAAAATGAGGACACATCATACCAAAACTTGTGGGACTCCATGAAAGCAGTACTAAGAGGAAAACTCATAGCTCTTAGTACCTAGAAAAAGAAACTGGAAAGAACATACACTAACAACTTGACAGCAGCTTTAGAACAAAAAGAAGCTAATATTCCCAAGTGGAGTAGACGGCAGGAAATAATCAAACTCAGGGCTGAAATCAACCAAGTAGAAACAGAAAGAACTATACAAAATATCAACAAAACCAGGAACTGGTTCTTTGAGAAAATCAACAAGATAGACAAACCCCTAGCCAGACTAACCAAAGGGCACAGAGACAGTATTCAAATTAATAAAATCAGAAATGAAAAGGGAAACATAACAACAGAAACTGAGGAAATTTTAAAAAAATTTCAGATCCTACTACAAAGGCCTATACTCAACACAATTGGAAAATTAGGATGAAATGGACAATTTTCTAGACAGATACCAGATACTGGGGCGGGAGTAGGGCAGTGTGTGAGTGTTCTTACCTGCTGCTCTGGGTTCAGTGGTCCCTTTAGGATGTTTCAGAATACACAAGAGCAAACCAGGCAGGTGTCTGCTTCAGGCACCAGGCCCAGGCCAGGGACGGAAGGGGAGTGGTATTCTGCAGAGGCCAAATGTTTTCTTTAAATAAATTGCATTAGTCATGATGTCTTTTCACATAAATAGAAAAGTACCCAAGACAGAAGTTGGTGCCAGAAAGTGTGGTGTTGCTATGACAGCCTGACTGTGCTGTTTTGAAACAATGTGGGAGATTTTGGAACTTTGGACTATGAAAGTGTTTGAAGACTATAAGTAGGGCTTAACAGACTATTCTAGTAGATTAGAAGACAGAGGTGGGAGAGCAATTGGACTATGGATGCCCAGATCAAGGGAATTCAAGGGGAACAATATTAGCAACTGAGTTAGACACTATTCTTGGAATATTTTAATGAATAATATGGATGGTTCTTCCCCATGTCCTAAGAATCTCCAAGAGGCTAAATTAAAGAGTTTAGAACTAATTCATTGGCAGAGATTTCTAGACAGCCTTGTAATGATTCTTTTGTGTGGTCACTAGTGATTACATCATTATATATGATTATTTAAACCTACAATGAAAAAAAATGTAAGCAGGGCTATAAGAATTACAAAATGTACAAATTGAAATAAGAAAGATCACAAGGAATTTGAGTTGAGATAAGGTTAATGGAATAATGCGTGTGGGTTACTCGGGCAAAACCCCACATAGATTATCCTGAAATGCTTGGAAAAGGCCTGTGGAATTATCTGTTCCTAAAGAGCAACAACAAATCAAAGTTCATGCAAATATAACTCACGGAAGGGGGCAGGCTCCATCCCAAGCAGGCAGTAGAAACTGACAGCATTGGCCACATGATTCTGGCTTTAAAGACATGAAAAACACAGAAAGTGTTTGTAGATTCTTCCTCTGTAGTTAAGGAGTGCCACTGACACAAAGTATAAGGCTGGGGAATCCCTACATTGAAGCTCAGAGACACCATTGTTTGAAACTATAAGAATGAAGCCTAGATTGCATTGGAAACTCCAAGATATTAGAAATGCCAGAGGTATGGAATAACCACCAAGGAGAGCTGTAGACAGAAAATGTAATAAGCAAAATTTCCATTCATGAAAAATCATGAAAATAAGGAAAATGAAGAAATATGCTGCAATCAGCAAAGATAGAAAAGTGGAAACACTGGCACCCTTTGACATCCAACGTAGTATAACATTTGGAGTTTGCCTTGATGGTTTCAGCCTTGTTTCAATCCAGTACTTCTTTATTGTGCCCCCTTTAATTTCTTTTAATACTTTATTTGTGCCACTGTATCTTGAAAGTATGTAATTTGGTTTTCTATTTTACAGAGGGTTACAATTAAGAGATTGCTTTGTGTCTCAGAAGAGACTTTGGGTTTTGACTTTTAAACAGTTCTGTAACTAAAAGATTTGGGGAATTTTTGAAGTTTAATTAAATGCATTTTTCATTATTGAATTGCTAGAAATTTATGGGGGCCATAAGAGTTGTGGTCTTGTTGGAGAAAGTGTGTTTCTTAGAGATTTCAAAAGCACATTCTATTCTTAATTAATTCTCTCTCTGCCTCCTTGTGGATCAGCATGGAAGCTCTCATTTTCTGCTCTTGCACTATGCCTGCCTGCCAGCTGCCTGGTTCCCTACTATAGTGATCATGAACTCTAATACTCTGGAACTGTAAATCCCAGTAAATACTTCTTTTCCAAGTTGTGCAATGCCCCAAATTAAACTGTAAGCCCCAACTGCCCAAAGACCTGGAATGCTGGGAGTTGTAGGTATTGGAAAATAACAAAGCTTCAGGGGAAAGATTGATGACCTATGGGTTTGTCCTTATAAACCCCAGCAACACATGGATCAGGGCCATTCCAGCTGGAAATTACGAAGTCCATCTCTTGGTCAGTAGTTAATATTTAATAAGGCTTCAAATTTGGCCCAAAATCAGTTTTGCAAATACTTTTCTGTGGCTGTTTTGCAGATGAGCTTAGACATAGACAGTGGGGGTCACAGACTCCTGAATTAGAATCCGGTGCCCCTCAGCTGCCTGGGCTTCTTTCCACAGAACTCCTCTCATAGAATGGCACATCAACTTCTCTGTCTCCTTTACAGAATAAAGAAAATACACACAGGCTTCTATAAGAGTCACAATGTTTACAGAGTCCATGCATTGTGCCACTAGCTGCACTGGGAAGCAGACAGCAGAGACAGGTTGGATGCAGAGATCTGGTGTGGATGGTAAAGTAATCAAATGTGACTCGCAGTCAGGAGTCATTACATACAGTTTCACATTTTAGCTCCTTTTGGCAGATCCAAAAGTTGTTTGAAGGACAACTCTCAGAAACCACTTTGTGCCTTGAGATGATGGCACAGATGCCCTTTTTAGTAACACCAGTGATGTTTAATCTGAAGAAGAAAAGAATAGCCGCTCTTAGTGTTTAGAATTTTTTATAATTATCTTGTCTGCCATTGATTTCCTTCGGACTTTAAAGGAGAGAGGAAAATGCAGTTACTGAGTATAGTAAACACAAACATCCTGTTACAATCATTGAAGACAGAGCTGAATGAAACCTCTAAAACTGCTGTTTATCCGTTGGCAAGGAATTCATCCAGCAAGAATATCGCATGAAAAGGAGATGACTCAGAAAGAGATAGTCTCCTCATTCCACTGTATCTATACTATACTATAGATAGTATTCTATACTATAGAGTGTATTGACACTCTAACACATCATGTGAAAAGCTTCATGTTGTTGTGCTTCAGTTTTGTTTAATATACAGGGTCAGAGGCTGGAGAGATAATTCAGTGGCTGAGAGCACTGGCTGCTCTTGGATAGAATCTGAGTTCAGTTCTCAGGACCCAAATAGTTGCTCAAAATGTCTGAAACTCCAGTCCCAAGGGATCTAATACTCTCTTCTGGCTTCTGTGGACACCAGGCATTTGTGTGGTATGCATATACACATTCAGGCAAAAACTCATATACATAAAACAAAATGAATATATCTTTAAAAATAGATGAATAGCAGAAAAGCATACATGTACACACACATACACACCACGTGTACATATATGTATGTGGTTTAAGTAGCTAATATTTAGGGAACTATTAAGATCCCCATGAATGCATGACAGCAGTTACACACAGTAGATCCACAATGAATGCATTCAATGTACAGAGTGAGATGTCTTTCCTTAGGTTGACAAGTATTTAATTAACATAAGTTTCAAATCTGCATGTCTCCCATCACTTCATGCTTGTGGAAATACGACTAGAATTCAAGCTTGACGCAGATAGTCTCAGGGTGGATTGTACGGGAAAGATGAGTTCTAAACGTACTGATGGATCTTTAAAAATAGGTGGCACATGATAGTGGGCAGAGCTCTCTCAGAGGTGTTCTTCCTTTGTTTAGTTTCTTGTGGAGCCCTTGACCATGAGAAAAACAATCTGAGGTCATCTTGATGGTCTGCATGCTAGTCCAGCCATGATTCCCCCTCTTTTATCTCTTCCACCCTCAGGATCTTCTACAGCTCTCAGGATAATTTCCTTCAGGCTGATGTGTTTAAGTCAATGACTTCCTTTCAAAATTCATTTAAGGCCTCCCAGGCCTCCTCCTACCAGACTCCTGATGAGATCTCTAACATCCCTCATTAATTCCCAAATTAATCCTGTCAAGGAAACAGTTTCTCCCTTTTCTGTCCCTGAAAGCCAGGGACAGAGAGATAAAACAAGAGTGGACTTGCTTGACTGACACTCTTCCGACTGAGTGTGGTGGTCTCCAGGCTCACCAATGGCTTTCTGTCTAATCACAGTGTCATCTTGTCCTCAGAGTAAAGTGACAGATTCGCTGAGCTTACTCTGTACACTTAACTTCTCTACTGTATGTCAACTTTGTGTGTTTAACCATCTCTATACATCATACATTGTCATCACATGTTAAGTAAACCTAAATGTGAGTTTCAACATTTTACATTCAAATCTCATGTGTTCCAAGTAACATGAAATACATTTTCCATATCAATTTCTGTGATTTGCTTAAGGTTGCTCAAACAAGATAATTAAAACAATCCTCTATACCACTCCTGAAAACTCCACTATAAGCATTGTATAGAAATTTGACTCAATCCTACATACTTTTGATTATGAAAGGAACAAAGTCTGCTCCTGTTATCCAAACAATAGTGAATATGGTTCTCTTGTTGCATGTAGCTACCATGACAACTCACACTAAAAAAATGACATGACACCAAACAGCTAATGGCTTCTTTGTGAGCTACACACAATTATAATTTTGATATCAAGTGCTCCAAAAGGTCCTGTGTAAGGTAATTGTGATGCTGTTAAGAGGTGACTGGATCATGGGTGTGCTAACTCAACCAAAAAATTAACCCATTGCTGAGTTCCAGCCAAATGAAATGAATCCTCATGGAAATTTGTAGGTCACAGGGAACAGACCTTTAATCTCTGCCTCGCCCCTACCCTGTAGGTTTGCCATCTTCTCTGCTTCCTGCCTACTACAAGGTGAGCAACTTTGCTATGGCCTTATACAACCACATTTCTTCAACACCATATGGCTAGCAGCAATGGAGCAAGCTGAGGATGGACATGAGGCCCCTTGAACTGTCAATCAAATGATTTTCTACTCTTGCTTATCTGTGACATTTTGTTACAACACTGAAAACTGAGTAAGGCTGGTTTCTGACAAAGCTCCTGAAATAATTATCTCTCTCATAACCCTAGTTCAGCTGTAATGCAACCTCTGACTTTGTGGTCATTTCTCTCAGCTGTCAAAGCTCTAAGCTAACACCTGCTCTTCTCCTTCCACACTCACTCTTCCTCTGCTGGTTGGGACTGAGAAACTAGCTTCATGACACAATATGTATCATCTGAACCACAATATGAACAGTGCCACTTAAGAAACTCTTTGAAACATATAAAGTGTAAGAGGGAAAAAAAAAAAGTTCTATGTGCCTATAGGCTCCAGGTAGGCATTTTTAAAAAGCATGTTCTTTCCAAGGGAATTACTCTAGTCTCCAGCATTAGAACAGTGTATTTACTACATACATATATACAGACACACACACACACACACACACACACACACACACACACGACCTTATAAAAGTCCGGTATCTTTTTATACATAGAAAATTTCGACCACCTTTGGAATCAAAGAAAGTGCCTAAATAAGGGAATAGACCTTGGGAATAGGGGAAGGACAAAATCTTGTGCCATCTTTGTCAGGCTTGGGCCTGTTAGAGAGCCCTTCATGTGTATGTAATAGCCCCCAATAGGTCTTAGAGGAATTTGGAAGCATGAAGGCAATATGAAATCTCAAAGGGCATAGGATACTGTCCTGTATCCACTCATGTCATTGACATTCTCCCAGGCTCAAGGGGCCCAAATCATGTGAAGAGGCACCAATATTTATGACAGAAGAAAAGGAAGAGTAAGAATTCTGAAACACACATCCTGGTCTCACCTAAGACACTCATCCCAACCAGGGTCGAGACAAGAAGGATCAGCCCAGCACAGCCGAGCTTCAGAGCAAACCTGTGTGAACATGGGCACTGACAGGCATCTGTGAAGTTAAAAACTTTGAAACTCATTTAAGGTTGAGGAGAATTGAGGAAATCTGGAATAAAAGTCAAAGGTGGTTTTGACTAACAAGGACAATTGGATTCAAGTAGAGGGTCGACTATAGATAGAAGCCTTTTCCACCATCTTAAAACAGAATTCCATGGGATAAATTCTCCATTTAGTTCACCCATTTGCTTTGATAAAGCTGAACTGAAAGAATAATGCTTATGCATGTATTATTCACAAAGGAGCTTTGGCTGAATTAAACCTGATAGATGTGAAGATGTGTTGACAGCTGCTGAGTGCTGTCCAAAAGTAAGTGGTAAGCTATTTCTGGAAGGGAGTCAAAGCATCTCTGAGGAGAATCTTCTTTTAGTCAAGAGACATTTTGATGCTCAGTTTTATGGTTATCGGGACTTTCATTGCCAATGACATATGATTCTATTTCTGGACATGGAATCTGCTTTACTGTTGTCTACAGTGATCTTTATTTTGGATCAAAGGCATGGCATCCAAGAGAAGCAACTCATGAGTCCAGATGGTATTTTCAGTATTTCAGTTGTGTTAGTTCCTCCTTATTGGCTGAGTTCCAAACCCCTAGAGGATAGATGAATTGACACTGGCTAGTACCATGTCACGGCCCAAGCTACCCCACGTTTGTGGGCCAGAAATGTTGAGAGCCGCTCTACCCCACATTTTGGGGCTAAAATATCTCAGACCATTCTGTCAATGTTGGAACCCACACTGCCAAAAGCCTTGGGGGCTAAACTGTTAGAGCCTGCACTGCCCCAAGCTGCTCTGGTCTGTGGGTCAGGGTTCAGCAAGAGAGAGAGTGAGGATGAACTCGAGGAATGGAGACCACACAGAGTGTGATTCAACCCCATTTATTCTTCAGTCTCTCTTCTTCTCTTCAAGTCCCAAATCTTGAGTTCCTAGTCCCTAGTTCTTAGTCCCTAGTGCCTCCAAGTTCCAAGTTTCTTCTTCCAAGTGCTAAGTGCCTAATGTCTAATGCCTAATTCTTCCTCCAAGTGCCAAGTACCTAATACCTAATAATCATTCTTCTTCTGAGTTCTCTAGTCCAAGTGTCTTCTTCCTCAGTGCCTAATTCCTACTCCAAGTTGTACTCCAAGTTTTACTCTTCTGTTGTACTCCACTAACCTAATTCCTAGTTCCAAGTTGTACTAAACTTTTCTGTCTGCCTCTTGCCTTTTATATGTCTCACTTCTAAGCCATGCCTCTAAGTCATGCTTTTAAGACATGCCCTTAGGCCTTGTCTCTAAATCTTATCTCTAAGTCACGCCCTTAAATCTCGGCTCTAAATCACAGCTTTAAGTCTCACACACTCAAGGGAAGATCCTGGGTATCTAAAGCAAGATGTTATCAGAGTTTGCTCAGCTGTTGAGGCTGATGTAATCAAGTCTCTTGTCAGGGTATATGGCTCAAGATGGCTGCAAGGATGATGGCTGCCTTCTGTGGCTCCCCACAGTACCAGACTCTATGTACAGTCCTACACACACACACACACACACACACACACACACACACACACACATATACACACTGCACATATGCACATATTATATAATGTGGCTGTGGTTTTCAGTGTTCTCTTCTTAAATAGAGTACTTTCAGAATTTCTTTGTGTTGTGCTCTGTTGTTTCTGAGGTAGCATTGCCCCCTAGACCAGGCTGACTGTTAACCCTCTGTTTGGCTGAAGATGACATTGAGTACCTGATTCTCCAGCCTCCACCTCCCAAGTGATGGGATTATAGGAGTGCACCACCTACAACATGTAGAGAATAAGAGACTATGACATACTTGGCCCTAAATGGGACATCTACATCTCATCCCATCTTTAACCAAAGCTCTGCCATCATCACAGAAGAGAGGACAGAATGACTGCAGAGCCAAAGATAGTGGACAACTGCAATGAAAAACTGTCTTCTTGACACAGCAGGTCAGTTGCACATATGAACTCACACCATTTATGGTAGCCTGCATGAGGCATTTGAAAGCTCAAGTCAGGCAAAGGACCAGCATGGTAAGGGCAGTTACACATGACATTCTAACATCATATCAGGAGTCATTGACAGCTGAAGGCTGCTAGGAGTGGAGACTCAGTTTTATTCAAGGATACAGTCCTTTGGAGGCCACCTGTGCTCCAGGTCATGACCCTAAGCCCATGTACATGCTGGCAGTGCTGACCAGACTCAGTGGGAAAACAAAACCCTAACCTTAAGCTTTGTAAGTCTCTTCTTCCACATTTGCAGCCATAAACAGGTAAAACAAACACTTGTCTGTGCCTATCACTGTTTCCATCAAATCTCTCTGGTTATCAAAATCCTCAACTTTTTCCAGTCCCTAAAGTTTATAATAAAGATTATTTGGTGACTTCTTTCTTAGGATTTTTTTTTTTACTGACTAAAGAATAAAATCTGTTAATTTAATAGTTTCTCACAGTCTTAAAAAGTTGTGGTTCACATTCTTGACACAACATAGAAAGGTTAGATTTAAAGCACTGCAGTTTTATACAAGGGACTCAGTTATGTCATAGAACCTCATACCATACAATGACCACTTTAGAAATATTTTCTGCCTATATGTCTGTCTCTTTTCATCCATCCGTAAGTCATGGTACCTTTCATATATGCCTCCTATCAGTCTATCACATTTCAGGCCACATCTGTCAACTCCTCCAGAGCTCAGTGCTAGAATGGCATGGAGAAGAGTCATGGTGTTTGTGTTCTGCAGAGAAATTTAGACCAGGCAAGATGCTTTACTGTGAGTCTGCCTGCTAGAAGCATCTCTTTCCTTTTAGATATAAAATATCTTCAGGGCCTGGTGACTAATGTCAAAAGAATGGCTGCTCAAGTTCTCACTGACTAAACTGACTAAACGTGGGATGGATGAGCTTTTTTCTCTCTCCAAAGTTTTAGCCCTCTACAGTCTTCAGTACTAACAGACTGTTGCTCATCTTCAAAGCAATAATGTAAAACTGTAAGAAGAAATCATAACTCTGGAAGAAATTCTAATGCTACAAGGAAAAAATAAAGCTAATGACCTAGGGGAAGAAAGGGGTGATGCACACCAAGCCCCTAGAGTCCTGAATGGCTTTAAATTGAAATAGACTGTATTGGAAAAATTTCCCCACATGTTGGGAGGAGCTAACGTGGGAGGAGTAATGAGAGAAAGAGTAGGAGTAAAGAGAGGAAGAGGAGAAAGAAGAGGAGAAGCAGAGGGCAGAGATGTGGGAGGATGGAGAACCATGTTTGGACTGGAAGCAGTCCTGGGTAACAACTTATATCTAGGTTAATTAATTGGCTAACACTTCCAATTATGTGGGCATCTTGTTATTGAACATTACCAAACATATAAAGCCTTTGATTAAGCATTAGAGTCTCATTTTCTACTGGGTACTGCATGGATGGTGGGAGGGTCTGGGCTCAGCCCAGTCTTGTGGCTACAGTGTGGAAAATTGGCAGAGCCATCTCCCACCCTAGCATCTTGTGGGTGGCAGGGCCTGTGTCTCAAGCCGCCTGAGCCAGCAGTCTGAGCTGGCATCCTGAGCACAGCAGCAGCAATAATTCACCACTGCCACTTGTAGCCACAGGCCTAGCCTAGTTGAGAACATGGTGGCTCTGTAAGACAACACAGATCGGGTGACGATGTTTTTAAATATCTAAATCAACAGTAGACCCTTGCTGTGTCCATTGCACGTGGGAGATGCAACACTGAACTGGTGAGCAGAAACGAACTCCAAGGTCTTTGAGGTGAAATGAGCAAAAGGAAGTCCTCTGTGCCAACACCTGCCTCTATGAGCCGTGCTTAGATGATTCTGTGGGCCATATTTTCCTTTTGTCCTCCATGCCTCTCGCTCCCACAATCCTTCCTCTGCCACTTTCATGGGGTTCCCAAGCTCTGCCTAATGTTTGGATGTGTTTGTCATCTGTTCCTATCATACATTATTGTCTTAAGAAAAGAAGGTATAACATGTGGTCTCTTTTTATTCTGATTCCTGTAACTGTCTGTTTTGAGTTATTCTCTCACAGTGAATGAAGCTCAAGGTGACTGAAATGTAACATTCTTCCTCCATTTAAATTTAAATGGCTACTTGTTGAAGTAATTATTTAAACTGGCCGCTAGTCAAGGCCACTATCTAAGCTGCAGAAGCTCTGCCTAGCTCAGGTGCCATGTTCCATAGCCAGAGGCCACATGTGCCTCAGCTAGAAATGGCCAGCCAGAAACACCAGCTCTGCCACCCATGAGACGCCAGAATGGGAGACGGCTCTGCCAATCTTCCATGCTATCTTTACAAGGCTGGGCATTGCCCAGACCATCCTGCCATCCATGTGGGCCTGGTAGGAAAATGAGACTCTAATGCTTAAGTATTAATCAAAGGCTTTATATGTTTGGTAATGCTCAATAACAATATGCCAATATAATTAGAGTTGTTTCCCAATTAGCTAACCTAAATATAAGTTGTTACCTGGGACTGCTCTCCATACCTGTGTGGCTCTTCATCCTCCTACATCTCTACCCTCTCTAACTCCTCCTCTTCCTTTTCCTCTTTCCTTCCTTACTCCTCCCACCTTAGCTCCTCCTACAGCCACTTTCTTCAATTTTATATCAATTATGATATAGACTATATTATGCTGTGTTGTAAAAATATATTGTAATATGTGAAAGTCCACAGTTATGCATGACATGAGTTGAAGCTCTAAGATCCTCCTGAGACATCCATGCTGAGAAGGAAGCTGTGGAATGTGGAAATGTCATGAATGTGGGAAGAAGTCATGACTGACACAGGAAAAGCACTGAGGGCAGAGCCACACTTACTGCTCTGCCTTGTCCTGAAGGATGTAACATCATTCACCTGACTGGAAGGACTTCATCTGTCAGAGCTCAGGGAAAGGAGGACTTTGGTCTGTGGGATGTGCTGACTCCTCCTCGGGTTTTTTATGTCTAGAGCCTTAGAGCAAAGACTACAAATGCCAAGTGAGACATTCACACATTACAAGTGAAGAAGAAAAACAAGGATCTCCTTAAAGTTACCTTCTGTGGTCAGAGTGGAATTGTACCAGGCGCTCATCATTACATGGTTTTGCAGCAGACAGCTGGCTGTGAGTTCCTGGAGACAGGGGGTACACACTCATAACATAGGGTTCTGACTCATCCTCTAAGACCAATGAAGAAAGAAGCAAGGGAAAGTGTATATGAGGGTCCCAAGGTGAAGTATGTATGTGGTCTCATGGCTCACTTAATACTCAGTGGAACCTCCTCAGCTGTCTCTGATGACAGCCATTTTACTCAGCACCAGTGTCCATCCATTTAATTTTTTGCAGTCCTGGGAATTGAACATAGGGCCTCATGAATTTGAGGCATGCACTCCCATCACCAAACTATGTTCCCAGCCCTAGACTGAAGATTTCAGCAATTACACAATATTTTCCATCTTGAGTCATGATATTTTACAATCAAATACAGAGAATTTATAAAAGTATTTTCAACTTGTAGTACACAAAACTTTCAGCATATTTAAGGGTCTCAACCCTTAGTACATAAAGAACACACCCAAATGCTTATTAGTAATGCCTGCTTCTACCTAAAATCCCCTTCCCTTGCCAAGATACTGAGTGATTTAGGTCAGTTGTGAAAAAAATTAAATATATTAAGTGACTTATAACCATCTAATAACTGGTTAACCATTGATAACTGTGTAGATGTGTTAGAAAGGTCAGGAAAAGGCTGGTGGTTTTAGCAGAAGATTCAAATGGTTCTTTGAGGACACTGAGGTTTAACAAAGTTCTGAAGCTTTCTGTGGCTTTTAGAA
This sequence comes from Arvicanthis niloticus, assembly GCF_011762505.2. Lineage (NCBI taxonomy): Eukaryota > Metazoa > Chordata > Mammalia > Rodentia > Muridae > Arvicanthis > Arvicanthis niloticus. Next base: position 66,434,563 of record NC_047666.1, on the reverse strand, counting down.
ATCCACAATGATGATGTGAAAACTAATAGTTCTGAGGTATAATGTTTTCTTTAACAGGTACTTCCAAAGAAAGGTGTGAAGTGCCCAGAGCCTCATATGTCTGTGTCATATGTCAAATGCTGAGATCATTTTGCCTGATACAGCATCTAGAGAACAGCATTGAATACCTGCATAATTACTTACACAGAAAAAATCCCATACTCATTATTGTAAATACAGAAATAAAACCCTCTGAGAATTCAGACTTGGAGAAATTATCTAGCCATCTTACTTGGATTGTGAATGAGAGGGGATGTTGTCAATTTTCTTAAAGAACTTTCATTTTAGTCTGTATCCCAAGAAGGCAGCTTCAGCCACCCATCCTTGAGAATCAATAGAGTGGAGCAAGGGATCAGAAAATGGAGACTTCTTCAGTGTGGCAACAATAGGAAGAACACAGAGATTAGCGAACCTGCCCTGCCAAATCAGTTTTGGAGTCCACGGAACATGAAACAGCATGTTCCAAGAATAGTTTCCAGGCATGTTCTAGAGAGGGTGAATCATGAGGAAAGAGTTAAGGAGTGTCTTTCTTTCCAGCTGGACTGATTGGTGAAGTGTTCCCTTAGGTGAAGAGCATTTGTAAAGCATGGAACAACTGACTTGGTTTGCAAATGTTTAAGCCACTGTGAGAACTGGGCATAGTGGCACACATGTTTTTGATCCTAGCACTCTAGAAGCAGAAGCAGGTGGGTTTCTGTGAGTTCAAGGTCAACCTGGTCTGCAGAGTGAATTCCAGAACAATCAGTGCTATGTAGAGGGACCTTGTCTTAAAAGAAAAAAAAAAAAAAAAAAAAGGAGGAAATATTGTATACAAATCCAAAGATGGGCACACAAATCCAAAGGGAAAGATGGCCCCATCAAAATGAAGCTTCATAGACTAAGGTGTCACTTAAGATGTATGAGATGTTTGACAAATTAAAAAAAAAAAAATGTCCTAAACACGCTCAGTGTGCTAACAGAGCCCCAGAGAAAGCACTAACAGGAGACAGGAAGTGATGAACGAACAAAATTATCTAACAATATAAACAGGACTAAACAGGAAGACAAAAGGCATTTGGTCACCTCAGTGAACACAGAGGTGAAGCAGCACTTGACAAGATTACACGCTACTCGTACTGAGGTGTTTATCAAATCAGGGGTAAAGCCATTGTGATGACAGTGGCAGACTAAGAGATAGTTCTTTGGGAAGAGGCTCCTCCCACCACGCCTGATGATCTGAGTATAATTGTTTGGACCCATGTGATAGAGGGGGATGGCTTCCACAGCTGCCCTCTGTACTCTGACCTCCACAAGCACACTAAGAGACTCGTGTGTCATGCTTGCACACACAATTAGTCAGTCAATCAATCAATCACTTCATCAACATTAAAACATCTTTTAAGTCTAAAAGCCAGTGACTAACATCATTCTCAGCGATGTAAGACTGAAAACGTTTTCTCTAAAACTCGCGGGTCTGCCCTCCCCACTTCTGTTCATGATGACTTGGGTGTATATTGAAGTGAACATGTGACATATTTGCTGTGTTTGTACTGTGCTTCCTATTTGCACTGCAGAGCAGATGTGGAGTGCTTACTGTATTGGATTTTCTAGGATGTGCATAAAGAGTACCACAGTCTGGCAGCTTAAACAACAGGAATTTATATTCTCAGAGTTCTGGAAGTCAACGTCTACAATCACAGGGTTCTCAAAGTTGATTTCATCCTTCATGATCTCAGAGCTATCTTTTTGTTTTTCTATGTGCCTCCCTCCCCTGTATCTGTGCCCTAATCTTTATGTTATCAGTCATGATAGATTAGGGCATAATTGTAAAAGTTTCATTTTAGCTAATGAATCATTTCTTTGGGAGAACTCTCTCCCATAGAATCCCATTATGGGACATCAAGGTTTAGAACTTTAACATATGAATAGGAGGGACACAGTTAATGATATATCCTAGTGAATTTAAACAAATCCAATGGTAGCATTATCTTCAAGTAATTTTTTAAATTATTAACATTCTAAAACATTTGTCGTGTGTGTGTGTGTGTGTGTGTGTGTGTGTTTGTGTGTGTGTGCCTGTGTGCACATACTATAACATATAAATTCATGAGAGTTGGTTCTCTCTGTCCACTCTATGGTTTTTAGTGATCAAACTCAAGTCATTAGTTGTGTCTTCAAGTGCTGTCATCTCTTGAGCCAGCTCTATCTGTAAATGATTCTATGTGTGTGACTGAATATCATAGCTGAATGGATGGTTACTGATGTGCACAGGACAAATAGCAAAGACTCATGACTTCTAAATGCCAAGAAAACCATTGATTAGCATCGGACTTTAAAAGCAAACTCTTCTGAACAGGAAGTACTCTTCCTGACTTCTCCTATAACAAACGACACCAGAACTCATAAAACTTTCGAAATCATGATGAAGTAAGACACTGGCTGAAAGCTTTAGATAATCAAGGTTCAGAATTTTCCAAGGCAAACAAAAGCAGGCCAGTTGTCTTTGTGCACAGAAAATACCACCTACAAAGATCTCCAAAAAGCAGGCTTTCATAATTATGGTCAGTAGACACAGTAAACATTTGTGTACTAACAGGCCAATTAGAATCTTCCTGGAGTCTATGGATATCGATGATGTTTATTTCTGTTTTTGTTTGTTTGTTTGTTTGTTTTTCAAGGCAGGGTTTCTCTGTGTAGCCCTGGCTGTCCAGGAACTCACTCTGTAGACCAGGCTGGCCTCAATCCCAGAAATCTTCCTGCTTCTGCCTCCCAAGTGCTGGGATTAAAGGCATGCTACAGGTGGTTCTATAATTCTGTTATCAAAAACTAAGATCATAGATGGGGAAAAGATTGAGGGCACAGCCCTGGAATTCATTCTTCATATCCCTCTTTCATAAACAATATGCTCCCCTTATTAAGTGGTCAGCCATTCAGTAAACAATCACTATATATGTTACAAGCCATGTAGTATATAGGGAGGGTTGCATGTACAAACTGAAGCATAGAATACACATTATGTAATACAGTGAACATACAAAGCTAGACTTTTGAATTAAAAACAAAGGTGGGACCCAGCTGGTCTGCTCCTGTGTGAACACCATATCCCGAGACATCTTAGAGAGGCCACTGACCTCAGAGTGGCAGGTAAGAACAGTCGCCCACTGCCCTAAGCCCCAGAGCTACAACTGGGAGCAGGGAGCACTCAGGACTCACCAGGCACCCAAACCCTGCCCCTGTGGAATACCACTCCCCTTCCACCCATTGCCTGGTCCTTGTGGCTGGAGAAGATACCCAGCTTGTCTGCTCCCATGAAGACACCTTATCCTGAGACATCCTAGAGGAGCCACTACACTCAAAGCAGCAAACACTTAGCTGGTATGCTCCTTTGAAGACACATTATCCTGAGACATCTAGAGGAGACACTGCACCCAGAGCACCTAGCTACTCTGCTACCATGAAGACACCATATCCTGAGACATCTTAGAGGAGCCACTGTACTCAGAACAGCAGTAGCTCAGGATCACAGGATCACAAAGACATCTGGACCCTGAGGAGTTCTGGCACAAGCAAGATAACTGGAAAGGCAGGCTCCAGTCAGAACCAGTGAGTGCAGGTAGCTCTAGAGTTAACCAGATAGCAAAAGGCAAGTGCAAGAACATAAGCAACAGAAACCAAAGTTACTTGGCATTATCAGAACCCAGTTCTCCCACCATAGCAAGCCCTAAACACCCCATCATATCAGAAACGCAGGATTCAGAATTAAAATCACTTCTCATGATGATGATAGAGGACTTTAAGGAGGACATGAATAACACTCTCAAAGAACTTAAGGAGAACACAAGTAAACAGGTAGACACCCTTAAAGAGGAAACACAAAAATCCCTTAAAGAATTGCAAGAAACTACAACCAAACAGGTGAAGGAATTAAAAAAGCTGTCTAGGATCTAAAAATGGAAGTAGAAACAATAAAGAAATGGCAAAGGGAGACTACACTGGAGAGAGAAAACCTAGGAAAAAGATCAGGAGTCATAGATGGAAGCATCACCAACAAAATACAAGAGACAGAAGAGAGAATCTCAGGTGCAGAAGATACTATGAAAAACATTGACACAACTGTCAAAGAAAATGCAAAATGCACAAAGTTCCTAACCCAAAACATCCAGGAAATCCAGAACACAATGAGAAGACCAAACCTAAGGATAATAGGTATAGATGAGGGTGAAGACTCCCAACTTAAAGGTCCAGTAAATAGCTTCAACAAAATTATAGAGGAAAACTTTCCTAACCTACAGAAAGAGATGTCTATAAAAATACAAGAAGCCTACAGAACTCTGAATAGAATAGACCAGAAAAGAAATGCCTCCCATCACATAATAATCAAAACATAAAATGTATGAAACAAAAAAAATCATACTAAAAGCAGTAAGGGAACAAGGTCAAGTAAAATATAAAGGCAGACCTATAAGAATTACACCAGACTAAAAACAATTAACTGATGTTATTTGAGAGACTGACAGAAGTCTTATTACAGTTTTGACTATTAGAAAAAGGCCTAGTAACCGTCTCATTATAAAAGAGCTTAATAATCATGAATATAATTTTAAATTTTTTATAAAGATCATCATTAAGACTTAAAAAGTCATGTATTTGTCTATATAACATCACCAAAGGCAGTGCATCTTTGTGGATCTATCTTTAATAATAACAGTTTGAGACAACAATTTGATATTTTTAAAGAGTGCATAAGTTACATTGCAAAAATTTGCTTTTAGTGTCCTCAGTTTTTTAATAATGGTGTTAATACTTGAGGACTTATATTTAATAAATTATGGTAAGTTGATGTTACTCATTTTTTATTTTAGAAAATTAAAATATGTATGTGTGATTTAACATCTTTTCAGGCTTTCTAGTTACAACTACTTTAACAAGAAAAACAATTGAAAGTACAATTAGTTATTGCCTATATTATCTTTTTATACTTGGTATTCCATATCATATTAAAATAAACAAAACTGACCGTTGCAGTCAAACATTTGAGATGTTTTCTTGACAATTTGGTATTACCCATGTTACTGAAATTCCTTGTATTTCTCAAGGATAACTCAAGGATAACTACAGACCAAACTTTCTTATGAATATTGATGCAAAATTACTCAATAAAATTATCGCAAACTGAATCCAAGAACACATCAAAAGAATCATCTATCATGATCAAGTAGGCTTTATCCCAGGAATGCAGGGATGGTTCAATATTTGGAAATCTATCAATGTAATCCACTATATAAACAAACTCAAAGAAAAAAAAACACATGATCATCTCACTAGATGCTGAGAAAGCATTTGACAAAATTCAACATTCCTTCATGTTAAAAGTCTTGGAAAGATCAGGAATTCAAGATGCATACCTAAACAAAGTAAAAGCAATATTCAGCAAGCCAGTAGCCAACATCAAACTAAATGGAGAGAAACTTGAAGCAATCCCACTAAGATCAGGCACTAGACAAGGCTGCCCACTATCTTCCTACCTATTCAATATAGCACTGAAAATCCTAGCCAGAGCAGTTAGACAACAAAAGGAAACCAAAGAGATAAGGAAACCAAATAGGAAAGGAAGAAGATAAAATTTCACTATTTGCAGATGATATGACAGTATACTTAAGTGACCCTAAAACTTCCACCAGAGAACTCCTAAACCCAATAAACAACTTCAGCAAAGTGGCTAGATATAAAAGTCAACTCAAACAAATCAGTGGGCTTCCTCTACTCAAAAGCTAAACAGGCTGAGAAAGAAACTGGGAAATGATACCCTTCACAATAGTCACAAATAATATAAAATATCTTGGAGTGAATCTAACCAAGCAAGTGAAAGATCTGCATGACAAGAACTTCAAGTCTCTGAAGAAAGAGATTGAAGAAGATCTCAGAAGATAGAAAGATCTCCCATGCTCCTGGATTGGCAGGATTAATTTAGTAAAAATGGCCATCTTTCCAAAAGTAATCTACATATTCAATGCAATCCCCATCAAAATTCTAAATCAATTCTTCATAGAGATAGAAACAGCAATTTGCAAATTCATTTGAAATAACAAAAAAAACCAGGATAGTGAGAAGTATTCTCAACAATTAAAGAACTTCTGGGGGAATCGCCATTCCTGACCTTAAACTGTACTACAGAGGAGTAGTGATAAAAACTGCATGGTATTGGTACAGAGACAGGCAGGAAGATCAACGGAATAGAATTGAAGATCCAGGCATGAACCCACATACCTCTGGTCACTTGATCTTTGACAAAGCAGCTTAACAATCCAGTGAAAAAAGGACAGCATTTTTAACAAATGGTGCTGGTTTAACTGGAGGTCAGCATATAGAAGAATACAAATAAATACATTCTTATCCCCTTGTACAAAGCTCAAGTCCAAGTGGATAAAGAACCTTCCCATAAAACCAAATACACTGAAACTAATAGAAGATAATGTGGTAAAGACCCTCGAATACCTAGGCACAGGGGATAATTTCTGAACAGAACACCAATGGCTTATGCTCTAAGATCAAGTATTGACAAATGGGACCTCATAAAAGTGCAAAGCTTCTGTAAAAGGACACTGTCAATAAGACAAAACAGCAAGCAACAGATTGGGAAAAGATCCTATATCCTATAGAAGGTTAATATCCAATATACACAAAGAACTCAAGAAATTATACTCCAGACAACCAAATAGTCCTATTAAAAACTGAGGTCCCAAGCTAAACAAATAATTTATAAATGAGGAAACTCAAATGGCTGAGAAGCACCTTAAGAAATGTTCAACATCGTTAGTCATCAGGGAAATACAAATTAAAACAACCTTGAGATACCACCTCACACCAGTCAGAATGGCTAAGATCAAAAACTCAGGTGACAGTAGATGCTATCGAGGATGTGGAGAAAGAGGAACACTTCTCCATTGTTGGTGGGATTGCAAGCTGGTACAACCAATCTGAAAGTCAATCTGGAAGGTCCTTAGAAAATTGAACATAGCATTACCTGAGGACCCAGCTCTACCCCTGGACATATACCCAGAAGATGCTCCAACATATAACAAGGACATATGCTTCACTATGTTCATAACAGCCTTATTTATAATAGCCAGAAGCTGGAAAGAATCCAGATGTCCTTCAACAGAGGAATGGATACAGAAAATGTGGTACCTTTACACAATGGAGTATTACTCAGCTATTAGAAATAATGAATTTGAGAAATTCTTAGGTAAATGGATGGAACTAGAAAATATTCTGTGTGAGGTAACCCAATCACAAAAGAACACACATGGTATTTACTCACTGATAAGCAGACATTAGCCGAAAAGTTTGAAACAACAAAGATTCAACTACCAGACCACATGAAGCTCATGAAGAAGGAAGACCAAGTGTGGATACCTCGGTCCTACTTAGAAGGAGTAACAAAATACTCAAGGGAGCAAATATGAAGACAAAGTGTGGGACAGAAACTGAAGGGGGGGGCCAGTCTCGAGACCATTCCCCCTGGGTATTTATCCCATGTGCAGTCACCAAAGGTAGACGCTGATGTGGATGTCAGGAAGTGCATGCTGAAAAGAGCTGATGTAGTTGTCTCCTTAGAGGTCTGCCAGAGTCTGACATATTCAGAGGCAGATGCTCACAGCTAACCACTGATCTGATCAAGGTTTTCCCAATGGAGAAGTTAGAGAGAAGACTGAAGAAGCTGAAAGGGTTGGTGGCCCCATGAGGAGAGCAACAATACCAACAAACCAGAGCTCCCCAGGATCTAAACCACCAGCCTGGGAGCACATAGGGATGGAGCCATGACTCCATCTATATATGTAAGGGAAGATGGCCTTGTTGGGCATAGGTGGGAGATCCTTGGTCCCATGAAGGCTGAACACCAAATGTGGGGGTGGGGGGGATGAGGGTAGGGAGGTGGGAGTGGGGGGGTGGTTGGGGGCACATCCTTATAAAAGCAGGAGAAGGGGTAATGGGATAGGCAGTTCCTGGGTTGTGGGTGGAATGTGGGTAAGGGGATAAAATCTGAAATGTAAATATAATATCCAAAAAAAAAAAAAAACCAAAACAAAGGTGGAAGGTGCTCATGTGATGTTTGTGAATGAAGTGTTGTTAGGAATGGGGTGAAATTAAGAGAATGTACCTGAAGCAGAAAAAGTCCCAAACAGGTGACCAAGAGTCCTCGGCTGTGAGTATACCACCAGATAGTAGATTACATAAACAAATCTATTTAATTTATCATAGAATATTTATGATAAATTCACAAGAAATGCAAATGCAAATAATCTCTGAAACCTCATATTACCCATTTCCTCTGAAGTTGTTTACACAGAAAATGGGATTTCATCAGAATGTGTTTTTGCCTTGACCTCCAAGGTTATTTTCTGTAAAGTTTTTCTGTGTGAATGTTGAACTTCTGTGCTGTTTGTTCTTCAGAAATATCAGGTGTATGTATGTCAAATTTCTTGGTTATCTAACAGTTATCCTGTTCATTGCCTTAGCTTGGCTGACAGGTAACTTTATATCATATTACCTCATTTAGTTCCTGTTGCCCTCACCATCTCTGTTTTCATACTTCATTCTTTTAATTTAGGCTACTGCAGACATCTCCTTACCAAAGTCACAGCTGTCCATAACTTTACTGACTATGATAATATTTCCATATGACTTTATCTAATTTATCCTAAAATATTTATTTGGATACAAATTCTTCATCAGTTTTTGTATTTGCACCCTGATTCTGGTGCAGTTTGTGGTAAAGGAATGTCAGAGCCATGTCTATACAAAGTCCACAGCAAGCCATTCTTATCATTACGTGCTGTGTGGGGAAATGTCAGCTGAAATGTCAGGGATCTGCTGGTTGAAGGTTCTTTCCCTCCACCAGGATAGTCAAGAAGCTTTGCCATTTATTTTTTTCTTGGATATTTTATTTATTTAATTTCAAATGTTATCTCCTTTCCTAGTTTTCCCTCCGGAAACCCTCTAACGCATCCTCCATCCCCCTGTTTCTATCAGGGTGCTCCCCCACCCACTCCGACCTCCCCACCCTGGCATTCCCCTACACTGGGGCATTGAGCTGTCCCAGGACCAAGAGCGTCTCTACCAATTGATGTCCAATAAGGCTATCTTCTGTTACATATGTGGCTGGAGCCATGGTTTGCTCCATGTGTACTCTGTGGTTGGTGATTTGGTTCCTGGGAGCTATGGGGGATCTGGTTGGTTGATATTATTGTTCTTCCTATGGGTTGCAAACCCCTTCAGCTCCTTCAGTCCTTTTTCCCTAAGTCCTCCATTGGACACCCTGTGCTCAGTCCAATGGTTGGATGCAAGCACCCGCCTCTGTGTTTGTCAGGCTCTGGCAGAGCCTCTCAGAAAACAGCTATATAAGGCTCCTGTTAACAAGCACTTCTTGGCATCCACAATAGTGTCTGGGTTTGCTGTCTTTGTATGGGATGGATCCCCAGGTGGGACAGTCTCTGGATGGCCTTCCTTTCAGTCTCTGCTCCTCACTTTGTCTCTGTTTGCTTCAGTGAGTATTTTGTTACCCCTTCTAAGAAGGACTGAAGCATCCACACTTTGGTCTTCTTTCTTTTTGAGCTTCATGTGGTCTATGAATTGTATCTTGGGTATTATGAGCTTTTGGGCTAATATCCACTTATCAATGAGTGAATACTATGTGTGTTCTTTTGTGATTGGGTTACCTCACTCAGGATGATATTTTCTAATTTCACCCATTTGCCTAAGAATTTCATGAATTCATTGTTTTTAATAGCTGAACAATATACCACTGTGTAAATGTACCACATTTTCTGTATCCATTCCTCTGTTGAAGAACATCTGGATTCTTTCCAGATTCTGGCTATTATAAATAAGGCTGCTATTAACATTACCAATGCTACATACAACAGAAGGCTAATATCCACTAAACACAAAAAAGTCAAGAAGTTAGACCTCAGAGAACCAAATAACCCTATTTAAAAAAAAAAAAAATGAAGTACAGAGCTAAACAAAGAATTCTCAACTGAGGAATACCAAATAGCTGAGAAGCACCTAAAGAAATGTTCAATATCCTTTGTCATCAGGAAAACTCAAATCAAAACAACTCTTAGATTCCACTTCACACGAGTCAGAATGGCTAAGATCAAACCTCAGGTAACAGTAGATGCTGGTGAGGATATGAAGAAAGAGGAACACTCATCCATTGCTGGTGGGATTGCAAGCTGGTACAACTAATCTGGAAATCAGTTTGGTGGTTCCTGAGAAAACTGGACATAGTACTACCGGAGGACCCAGCTATAACACTCCTGGGCATACCCCCAGAAGATGCTCCAGCATGCAGCTTTGCCATTTCTGATATTGACTGCTTCCCTGTTGTCCTTGGTATTTGCAAAAGCAAGCTACAGGGATTGTCTGGGAATCAGCAGCAATTGGAGCCCTCTAGTGTTTAGTCATTGAGCAGATCTGTAAGACCAGGACTCTCAGCTCTCAGAGTTCTAACTCCAACTCTTTGGACCCTGAGCCCTTGGCAGAATCCTGTGTTACAACTCTGGGGCCCAGGTCTAAGACCTTTGTCCATGAAGACTTGGTAGCTCTCTCTTTTCCAGCAATCAGTACCTGCAAGTTTGCTTTTTTCTCTCTTTCCTTACAGCCCTTTATGCTTCTTCAACCTCAGCTCTGCACCCTTTGTCCTCTTTCTCCTTCTCCCTTCTCCCTCCTACCCTGACTGTTCACAAACTGGTCAACTGCTGCTTCTTCAGCTGTCCAGCAGTAGCTGCCTTGCTGTGTTCACAGAATGGCCTGCCTACACTCAGTGGTCCCTGCCTCTCCTCTTCTGTGTCCTATCCTATCACCTCTGCTCTCTGCTACTACTGCTGCTAATTCCCTAGTGTTTCCAGATTAGCCTGAACTTCTTAGAGAAGACATGAAAAGACCATTCCAGAGAAGCTTTTTTCTTTTTCTTTCTTTTCTTTTCTTCTTCCTTCCTTCCTTCCTTCCTTCCTTTCTTTCTTTCTTTTCTTTCTTTCTTTCTCTCTTTCTTTTTCCCTTCTCCTCCTCCTTCTCCTCCTCCTCTTCTTCCGTCTCGTCTTCCTCCTCCTCCTCCTCTTGGACAGATATTTCAATAACAAGGAGACACAACTGGAGGGCACCTGGCAGACTTGGTGAGGCAGAGCAACCTTCCTGATTAGCTTGAGAAAAGGCATTTGGACCAGTCCTGGCCATTGGTTTCTGGCCAGTCACAGCAATTTGGATCAATCACAGCCTTGAATCTTGTACCAATCACAGACTTTGAAGCTTATATTTTGAACCAATCACAGACTGGACTCAGCATGAGTCATTAAAGAGTTTTTCCTAGACCACTGGGGATGTCTCTCCCCTCTACCCTAGGTGAAAATGGTTGCTGTGACATACATGGATAGGAAGATACATGAATGAGGAAAAGGTGGGATGATCAATGGCAGTGTTGGAAAAACATTCTTTCCTTTTCATATTTTCAACAAGAAAAATGACTCCAAGGTCACACACCACTGCAAAGAATCCCCCCAACAGCCACAAAGTCCCTCCTTCCACCTATCCCTCTGGGCTATCCATACCCCAGCTAGATCTACTACTCCAGCAGCTCCAATCATATAGGCACCTACTACCACCTGCAACAACAGCTAGATCCAGAAGAAAACTCGAGATTCTATGGAATCAGTGCAAGTCCACAGAGGCAACAAGAAGCAATGGAAATATTAACAGAATTTCTTTGGTGCAATTCTCTCTATGAAGTCACCACAAGCAAAGATCAGTGAAGAAAGCAAGGCAAACCAATGCAAGAGCATCTTCAGTGAAGTCCAGCATCAGCAAAGGCAGAAAAAGACCAGAAAACTGTTGCAAGACAAACCAATGCAAGAGCATTGTCCACTGTCTGTTGAATTCTACTCATACTCTTTCCAAACAAAACCTGTCCTCTCAAGTGTCCAGCAAAACATCCCATGCCTTTTCACCAGAGAGCTTCCAGGAAAACACCACATGTCTCTTTCAGCCAAACATCCCCCCCATAATACAGCTTCCAGAAAAACATCCCATGACACAACTGAGTCTGCAACAAAACCAGAAATTCTCACTTCATACCTGTCCACACCTGCACTCAACTCTCCTCTCCAGACTGGCTCCTTTCCTCCTATCTGCTTCCTCGGCCCTCCTGACCCTTAGGCTGCTTTCTCTAGTCCTGTGTGTAGGAAGTAGAAAGCATCCATGGCTCTGAATGGAAACAACAGCTGCCAAGAAATTCAGACTTGTAGTTCCTAAGGTAACAGAAATGTGAAGATGTCAAACAAAAACGTTGTTGTTCTTCTTATGTACCTCGGAGAATCTCTGAAGGAGTATGGAGAGCTGGAGAGAAAATTCAGTCTTTAAAAGCTAGGCTCACAACCAAAATATTAAGACTTCCCTTTTGGGCGGGGCGGTGGTGGCACATGCCTTTAATCCCAGCACTTGGGAGGCAGAGGCAGAGGGATTTCTGAGTTCGAGGCCAGCCTGGTCTACAGAGTGAGTTCCAGGACAGCCAGAGCTATACAGAAAAACCCTGTCTCGAAAAACAAACAAACAAACAAACAAACAAAAAAACAAAAAAACCAAAAACCAAAAAACAACAAAAGAACAAAAAAAAAACAAAACAAACAAAAAACAAAACAAAAAAGAACACAAAAAAAACCCAAACAAACAAAAAAAGAGTTCTCTTCCCAGCAGCCAATACTGTCTCTTCAAATACCTTTGTTGCTGTTGTTCTTTCCTTATTAGGAGGGGCATACCTAAAGAAAAAGAAAATTAAGATCTTTTACAAATAAAAATGAAAAAAAAGAAATGACTATTTTTACTTTATTTGAAATTCAACTTTTAAGCCCAATCTGATTCTAATTAGTTTCCTTTAAAATTTTAAATTCATTTCAATTAATTGAATTTAAGTTCAGCTTGAAATCAAAAAACTTTCTGGGAGGAAAATACAAAGTACTCCATGTTTGTGTCTGGTCTGCACCATCCCTGCTCTGTGGGGGACAGGTCCTTGGTGTTCTTAACATCAGCTTTATGTTTTAGACCAGGGAAGGGCTACAGGAAATGTCCAACCAAGGGGAAGCATGCTTTCCATAGGTCACCTGGACCACCGCCTATACAGGACCACATACCCTACATACTATGTAGGACTCATATCACCGGCCACATCCTGCCCAGGACACATGTTTATCTTCTCCAGCATGTTGTACTTCACTTAGCAAAAACCTGGCTTCATCTGGTGTTGGGGACCGCACTAGCCCCAAGTTGGGGCAGCCAAAATAAATGTTGCAGCCCAGGCAAAATGTTGAGGCCCGGGCCGACCCATGTTTGGGCAGCCACTGTATCCTGGCCCAAGCTGCTGCTCTGGTCTGCAGGTCGGGTTTCAGCAAGAGCGAGGGTGAGGGCAGATTCTACCTAATGTCTGATGTGTATGAATCTCTCTCTCTGGTCCGATGTCTGGTTCTGTCTTCTATAGTCTGATTCTAAGCCACACCTCTAAGTTACACCTTTAATCATGCCCTTAGGTCTTGTCTCTAACTCTGATCTCTATACTTCTAAGTCACACACCTTTAATCTCACACACCTTTAATCTCATGCACCTTTAATCTCAAGGTATGTAAACCAAGATTATCGGAGTGTTCTCAGCTATTGTAATTCAAGTCTCATGTCAGGGTATATGGCTCAAGATGGCTGCAAAGCTGATAGCCGCTTTCTGCTAAAAGTCGGCCCCCAACAATCTGGCGCATTTTGTATCTGGTACATTTCACCATCTGTTCCTTTTTCCCCTTCCTCTTTCCCTCTCGTCCTTCCCCCTCCTCCTTCCCCTCCTTTTTTCTTTCTACCTCATGAGCCTCTCTTTGAGTCACTAGGACACAGGTGGTCTCAACACCTTTCATCTTTCCTTGGCTCTTGTGCTGAGTTGTCCCCACTACTCACTGTTCCCTTAGGGATCTGACCAGACTCCTACAGCAGTCCCAAGGACCACATGGCATGGGTTGGGGAAGCCTTCCTGTCATGACAGTCACTGAGCTTGTCTGCTCAAAGGCCAAGTCATCATGTATCAGGGTAGAAATATTTTACTGGGAGAGTTTGGCCTCTTGCCTGCTTTCCTGAGGTCAAAGTGATAAGAGACACACCAACAGGAGCTGGCATCTCTGTTCTCCTGCTCTGGAAGAGGAAGTAAAAAGGCAGTGGTTCATGTTATCTCAGATGGCCCCACAGACGCTGGACAAACATTTCCATAGCCATTCTTCTAGGTTCCCTAGAGAGAGGTCGCCCCCACTGTCACCATGAAGTAGCCAGATATCACTAACCCTATTCCTGCTTCACCATCGCCTTTTTAATTTTTTTTCTTTTTAATTAAACCAGAATGGAGAAGGGCAGTAGACAGAGTCCCTGACAAGGGGCAGGGCAAGACCTGCTTTTTAAGTGGCAACCCCACAAGTGGAACCAGTGGCTGCAGCAGGCTTCAAATGAGGGTGCAGGGAAGGGGAAGTCCATGCTACGGGTAGCTAGGGAGAAAGTGCCAGTTTAGCGGCCTTGTAAAGATATTGCTTTCAGTTTACTGTGAATTACACCAAGACACAACCCATAGGTGAGACACGTGGGGGCTGGGGGTTAATGCTCGGGGCCAGTGCTTCAGGGTCACAGATAGCAGTTTATCCAAGGCCAGCCTGGGATTCTCAGCCACGAGAAAGAAACTGTCTCAAAAGAAGAGTGGGGAATCTCACCCAAGAGAAAGAGTTCTGGAAAGAGGGTCAGTACAGGGGTAGCTCCAAGCTCAAGAACTCTCCCCTGGACCCATGCAGACACTGACCAGTGGGGGAAGGTAACTTACAAATTCTGGGCTAGTGAGTGTGGATCTCCATGTGATAACTGGGGTAGGATGCAAACCTGCAGAGTTTCTAAATTCAAGTCACAGTATCATATGATGTGTCTATAAAAAGATAAATAGAGAGGGTTGGTTATGTTCTATGGAGGTGTGGTGAGGTATAGGGGGAGGGGGTGTCTCAGCAGGCCCATGCCAAGGTGTCCCTTCCCCCTGAGGGACCAGCCACATGATGGTATAATATAGAATAGAGTTTATTCAAGGCATGGGGAGGAAAATTAAGAGGGTAGTAGAGGCAGAGAAAGGAAGAGAGAGAGAAGTAGAGGAGTAGAGGCCGGCCATGACCATGTGGACAGAGAGGAGGGAAGGGAATGGGGAGAGAGGGGGAAGGGGAAAGAGCAAGAAGGCAAGAGACCAAGAGAACAAGAGAACAAGAGATCAAGAGATCAAGAGAGGGAGGAGGAGGCAAGTAGCCCCTTTTATAGTGGGCCAGGCCTACCTGGTTATTGCCAACTAACTGTGGGGAAGAACATACCTGGTTATTGCCAGGTAACTGTGGAGGTGGAGTTTAGACAGAATGCTAACAGTTCATGCAGCCCTGGAGTTTGAAGTCTTCCTCAGTGTGGACAGCATGTGATCAACAAAACCTAACTGGTCATTCTTTCTTAAGACTGAAGAATGTAATCTATGCACACAGACCTCACTGTGTAGCTGTCCCTGGGAGAAGCAGGCTTGTCTGTTGCTATGATTTGACAGTTGTGAATTCTGTTACAATAACACTAGTCCTGTATCTAATCCTTCTGATATGCACTCCATGACAAATTGCTGGATCATTTGGTGGTTTTTATCATTGACTCATTCAGTCAGTCTGTCATTGACTGCATATTTAGTAATCCGTTTTTTTTTTCTTTACTTTTTTAGTAATGGGCCCTACTGTCTCCCACAACAGCTCAACCATATCCCTGATGGTCTGGAGCAGACTTTATTACCTGTAACAAGTGTTTCCTTTGTAAGACCCAAAATAAGAGCCTAATCTAGCCCTGCACCAGAGGCCAGTTTATCTTCTTGTACATAACACTATACTCTGCATAGAGGACTGTTGCCTCCTTCAGGACCAATTAACAAATGCATTGAAAGTATTAAAAATTCTTGTCTAAGTTCCCAGGATAAGTAATTGGAAAATCTTGGACTTAAATCCATATAAAACAAGCACAGCAATGCAGACCCCAGACCATGATGACTCCTTCTGCCCAGACTGGCCTAATCCATTCTTGTCAAAGGCAGACATGGCTTTGACCCGACAGAAAACACTAAATGAGTCTATGGCTGAAATGGAAACATTAATAAATATGATATCATCTGTTAAATCCAGGCATGCATAGGAAATAAAAAAAAGTATTTGAGAGTCAAGCAAATAGATAAAATTTTCAGTGGTACGGTGGATAAGATGTGGTATTGTTGCATCTCTCTGTGACCACATAACTGACAGAAGAAATTTTTAGGAGACCTCATTCTGGCCCACAGATTAGAGAAGACAGTTCATCTTGATACAAGGAACTTAGAAAGAGTGTTGCATTGACCTGTGGTGACAGGACTGTGTACCAACCACTATTCTTGACACTAACCAGGATGCAGAGAGCTGGGCTTGAGGCTGCAATATGAACCTCAGACCCCACCACACAAGAACATTATCCCCAAATCTCTTTTCTCTAAGTTTTCTCTGCTCCCTACTCTCTAAATGCTCTTATTTTTAATTCTTCTCTGCTCTCTGCTCTCAGAAATCTCTTTATGACCACGTTTAAACTCTCTTTTCTCAGGATTTGTGATGGGTGTGGCTTAAAAATATAGAATACCTATAACAAAACGTCAGTTTAAATATAACAAAAAAGTCGGCAGTTTTGGGAACAAGCTAAAGAAACTTGTCCTAAGTGCTGCCATTTGGTTTCCAAGGTCCCAGGACCTAGGGGAGCTGAGGACTTCCCAATATCCGAACAGCTTCTGTTATTCATCTTTTTTTTTTTCCAGAACAAAATGACTGGAAAAAAATGACTGTTTCTAACCACAGCACCCATTAATCATCCTTTGCTCCCCCAAAACGTTATGACTGTTCCTAACTACAAAAGAACAAATGCATTTGACTAGTTGGATTGCAAAACCTACATTCTTACTTGAGCTTGGGGTCATCGTTCAGCTCCTGAGCGTGTTTTGCAGCCCAGATCAAGTACTAGTGGCTTGATTACAATAAATTTTTGTCGTTTACAGTGATCTGGTATTGAGTTGTTTTGTATATAAGCAGATCCTATAATATTTTATACATTGACCAGGAATGCAATCACTCTACCCAGGTCCCAGATTTGTGATTATCTGCATTTGGGGACTTCATTTTTGTAGTCCAAAACCTCCAGAAGTATGCCTGTCTTCTGTCTTTTGCTTGAATCTCTTTGGAATCCAAGAAAATAGAAACTGGTCTCAGTACTTCTCCTAGGGTAAGAGGAAGTCAGGAAAGATTCTGCTTTTTCTCTGGTTCCCATTGGAAGAACACCTAGTTCTGGTTCTGGGTCCCGTTTGTGAGACATCTTGTTCTCTTTCATCTCCTCTCCAAGTCTATTGGTTGTCCTTGGCATGCTAGTCTGTCCATGTCTGTGACTTTGCATCTGTAGTTTCATTTAGCTGCTTGATTGTTGCTCTGTTTCATATTCAGAAAAACAAGCCAAATGTCATCTGCCAGCCATTCATCCCTTGACTTAGTTTGAACTCATTTCAAGGATTTATAGAACAAAGCAGCTGAATTTAGACAACAAAAACTGATATTCTGGCACTGACCTTGGAGCACTGCTCTCTTGGCTAGAAGGGCAACACTGCTACTACATGGTTGTTTCTGATTGATCTTAAATGTATAATTTACTAGGATTCATATGTTTTGGTTATAGATTATTGGTTTCTAAGTTATTGGGTATGTTAAAATTCTGTAACATCTGTAAAAAATCTTAAAACAAGTAATTCAAGTTTGAAGCCATTCTTGGCAACAACACATGGCATGAGTTGACCAAGGATTCAGGTCTCCAAAGATACTTTTAAATTGTGATAAGATCTGTACATACTTTCTGTCCTGTCTTTTTAAAAAGTGGGCTTGTAAAAGATAGGATTTTAGACAATGCTCATTTAATGAAGTATTAAAGCTGCACCTCCATGCATTCATATAGAAGAACATCTTCCTGGCAGCCAAACTTTGTAACACCAATGTAATCACTTGGTATTGATTTTAGAGACACTACATTGTTTACACTGTTAAAACTTGGTTTTGTGGTCCAAACATTATGTAAACATTATGGTTGTGGTCAGTGTTTTCACTCTTAAAAGGGGGTACTTAATGTTTGATATGGCAAAAACACCTAGTTGGGAGATTTTAAACTTCTTTTTTAAAAGTTTTGGAATTGTACAGATAATTTAAAGCTGGATATTTTAAAAACAACTTTTTATGGTTGTGGTCAGTGTTTTCACTCTTAAAAGGGGGTACTTAATGTTTGATATGGCAAAAACACCTAGTTGGGAGATTTTAAACTTCTTTTTTAAAAGTTTTGGAATTGTACAGATAATTTAAAGCTGGATATTTTAAAAACAACTTTTAAAAATGTTTAAATTTGTAAGATTATGTGACATTTTAGATCAGATAGTTTATTATAGCATCTTTATTTATATGTGCTCTTGATAAATAGGTCAATTAAAGATAAAAATTAGAGCCACAGCCAAACACTAGATACTAAAGAATTCCTATCTTATAATACAATAAGAAAATGACATTAAGCAAGCAGTCTGATGAGGAACTTAGAATAGTTTCTATATCCTCTGAGGGTCAAAAGATTTTTTAAAAAATAACTTAGAGTTGCCTATAAATCAGATATTTATTTGATGACTGAAGTCACCACAACATAAGAAACTAATGTTAAAGAATTACAGCATTAAAAGAAATTGAGAATCACTGCCTTAAATTTATGTCTCTCATCAGAGACCAGGGATAAGAGAGGCACCCAAGAATCAATGGGGGTGTCATTAGCTGGGACTCCCCAGCATAGGGACTATGGAACCAGAAAGGGACACCTCCTGTATCCAGACAGGAGTAGGCAAGGCACTGGGGCAGCCCTTCCCATTGATTAGCATTACCACAATCCAGGTGGAGACTTTGGTTGCTGTGTCCATTATCTTCTTGGAGACCTTGGGGGTCATTGCAACGATCAGTCTGTCATAGTAAGTTTAAACATCATAAATATCATATTCAATAGATCTCTGACATGTTTGAGGGCTTGTATCTATAAAGCACATCTGAGTTAAACAATCCTTGTCTGGATTTAATTATTTGCTTTAGACTATGCCTTGAAAACATAAAGAAGAAGCTATAAATAGATTTTATTCCTGTGATTCATAATGGTAGTATTTAGCATGTCTACAACTATAATTCTGAACATCTTAAAGAATTTGATAATTTATATGGTGCCTTTGCTGGCCTTAGTGGGAGAGGGCTCACCTAGCCTCACAGAAACTTGATGTGCCTGAAAGGGAGGACCTCCACCAGCTCAGAGGAGAAAGGGATGCAGGAAGGATTGTGGATTGTGGGAGTGGGTGACCAGGAGGGGGGCAGTGAGCAGGCATGTAAAGTGAATAAGTAAAAAAAACAAAATCCTGTCTACAAAAAATGCAGGGATAGGGATAGAACAGAGACTGAGGAAATGGTCAACCAATAACCAGCCCAACTTGAGACCTATCCCATGGGCAAGCACCAATCCCTGACACTATTAATGATAGTTATGCTTGCAGACAAGAGTCTAGCTTGGCTGCCCTCTGAGAGGCTTTACCCAGCAGCTGACTCAGAGAGATGCAGACACCCGTAGCCAAACAGTGGATGGAGCTTGGGGACTCTTGATAAGAAAAGGCAGACAGGTTTGCCTTATTAACAGCTTCATATTAAAATACAAACAGGCTTCAACTGTAATTTTTTTACTGTTTATTTAAAAGAACATGCTTTGCATTGACTGCTCTCAGTAGTAGTTACGCCTGTCTCTGATAAATGATTAGATTTTAGAAAAAGGTTTAAAATCTATGCTAGTTCTTTTTTTAAAAAAATCTTATTTATTTATTTATTTTTATTATTTATTTTTATATTTTATTATTTATTTATATATTTTTAATATTTTATTTTTATATTTTATTTATATATTTTTATATTATATTTTATATTTTTATATATTATTTATATATATAATATTATTATATTTTATTATTTATTTATATATTTATTTTTATTGTTATTTTTATTTATTTACTTATTTATTTATTATTACTTTTATTTATATGACTTCACTGTAGCTGTCTGCAGACACACCAGAAGAGGGCATCAGATCTCATTACAGATGGTTGTGAACCACCACGTGGTTGCTGGGAATTGAACTCAGGACCTCTGGAAGAGCAGTCAGTGAGTGCTCTTAACTGCTGAGTCATCTCTCTAGTCCTCTATGCTAGTTCTAAGGGCCTAAGCAAGTGTTCTAAGATGTATAACAGTCTGAGGATGTGAAAGGTTAAGTAAGTTCTGATAGTCTGAAAATTGATTTTCTAAGATGTGTAGATGCAAGTTATGGATATATAAAAAAGTTATTTAAGGTATATGAAAAATGGCAAATGTTTCAGATTTTTTTGCTATTGTTATACTAAGATGTCAAAAGTTCAAGATTTTAACATTGATCAAAGGAATTCTGATAAGCTGCTGGAGCACTGACTTACTCAGTTACAAACCGAGAAACTTGAATTTTCTTTGATTGTCTTCTAGATATAACTTGAAGATGCTTTTCATCATGCTGAAACATCTCTGTCCAACTTTGCACTCTGACTGTTCTTAACCACAGTTCCTGTTACTCATCTTGTGCTCCCTGAAACATAATGACTGTTCCTAACTACAAAAGAACAAATGAATGTGATTGGTTGAAAAATAAAGTTTTTATCCCTAAATTCTCATTAGTAGAAAAATACAACAATAACTTGTCATGGATGTTTGTGGTTCATAACTTAAATATTCTGTGGTATTCTGTCTCAGGTGTCACAGTTCAGCTTCTGCATGTGTTCCATAGCCTTGATCAATCAGTAGTAGCTTGATTACAGCAAATCTTCATCATCTGTATTGACCTGACATTTGAGTTGTAATGGATCTAGGTGAACCCCATAAAAATCTGCATATAGATCATCTTAATCTGCTACAACATACTTGTATGTAACTTGGATTCAACTATTATTATACAAATAGATTTGCTACAACGTATGGTATATATAAGTTGTATTCAATTCTTATTTATAAAAATTAACATATGTTCTGAATAGAGTAAGTTTAATAAAGGTTCATAAATTCCTACATTAATAAATGTAAGTCCACTCTGGTTAACAGAAACTGACTTAGAGATGTGTGTGTAGCCACTTATATCTTTGTTAACTTGTGTTCAAAACTGGGCTTCTTGAAATTTTTAGATCAGAAACAATGTATGTGTAATAAATTATGTTTGCTTGATAAATAAGATTTATAAACTCTTAAGGTCTTTTTAGTCTAGCAGGAACTGACTTGAAGATTAGGTAGAGGTTTTTTTTGTTTATTGTTTGTTGTTTGTTTTTTGTCTTTGCTAAACTTGTTAAGCTTTAGCTATTTGGATACACTGAGTCATGCAAGAAATTTTGGTGCTCTGTAATGATACACTGTGAAAGTATCAGAAAAGCAAGGTTGCCAGTCCCTATGATTATAGTTATGGTTTAATATAGTTTGACACTGTATTTATGGCTTGTTTTAATACCAAATGATCTTCAATTAATCATCAATTCAAATTTTAAGGCTCAAACTTAATAGGGAAAAAAACTATAAAACTACCAGAGTAGACTTACATTTATTAATGTAGGAATTTATGAACCTTTATTAAAATTACCCTATTCAGTAAACATATGTTGTTAATAAGTTCTATTTTTATAAACAAAAATTGAATTCAACTTACATATACCGTATGTTGTAGCAAACCTATTTTTATAACAGCTTGCTACTAACTTGCTGTAACAGTTAAAGATAAAGAAGACATACAAGTTAATGTTCAGTTACTTTATAAATGATCTGTAGCTGTATATTTCCCCTCTACATTTGAATAAAGCTCTGTGATTGGGCAGTATGAAAGGTAGGAGGAGTGAGGAGTTGGGAGGAGAGAGAGAGAGAGGAAAAGGAGGAGAAAAAAGGTAGCAACCATGGAGGAGGACAGTTGGGTCAAAAGCAGTCCTGGGTTACAATTTCTATCAAAAGGTTAGATATTGGGTAACAATTCTAATTGTGTGGGCATCTTCTTAATTGAACATTTCCAAATATATAAATCCATTGGACAATCTTTAGCATTAAGAGTCTCATTTATACTGGGTACCATGAAGATGGCGGGTGTTTCCTGGGGCTCAGCGAAGCTTTGTGGAGACAGTGTGGTAGATTGGCAGAGACAGATACCACGCTGCTGTCTCATGGGTCTAGTTGTGGCATGCTTGGCCTCTGGCCACTTTTAGCTGTGGCATGCATGGCTTTTGACCACTTCTAGTGCCAAACATGGTGGCGAGAGCTAAGCAGAGCCGCCCGCCAATTAGATAGATGGCTTCTGGCAGATTTCTAAATATCTCCCCTTACAATGATCAAATTCATTAATGTGCTCAGAACTATGCCTGTAGTCGTGTGAAGTTCAAATTGCAATTCATTTATAAAGGCATGCTTCAGCCTTCTGTATATGTTTTCAGGTTTAGACTGAAGCAAGTAACTAAAAACTAATAAAGTTTGTTTACAATCAAGTGTACTTCTCAAACTCCTCAAAAAGATCTGCTGAATATGGCATTTAAAGTGTTTAATGAAAAGGCTTCCCTGATAAACAAAATGCTAGCTTCTGGTAGCAGCAATTGAGGCTATCTCTGAAGACGGTGAATCCATCTGGATTGTAGCAACACTGATCATTGGCCCAAGAACTGCCCCAGGCCTCACATGTGTTCAGGGTCCCAAGCAAACTAAGGAACCTGTTGGGCTGACTGCCCTATTCTGCCTCAACAAGATAGGTTGGTTTTCTCAAGTTCCTCACTGACAGCAAAGTCTCTCAGCTCTTCTGCATCTGGTGACCAAAGGCTGATGATGCTCTGTGTGAGCAGAACTTAATGCTGTTCTGTATGACAGCTGAAGACTGATGACCTCTGCCACCAACAAAGTCTTCAAAATCACATGGAGGAGCCTGTGCTGGCTGTCTAGGTAGTTCTGTCACTGTAATTGATCAGAGGTCATTTGGATTATACTTCCTACTCAAATTTATTCTTCAGACTTATTATTCAGATACCTGATGTGATGATGGTCAGAGGTGGCTTTATCAGTTTAGCAGCAATGAGTTGATTTCAGCCAACTCCTTCACCCCTGGTCAGTCCATTTCACATGTAAAAATAAAGCCCTACTTTTTCTACACTACTAAGTCTCCTGCTGAAAAGGCAGACTCACAGGCTTCACTCTAACAGGGACAAACTCATAAAAATAGGTTTCAATGTAAAAACAGACTCAGGCTATCATGCTACTAACACTGACATTTTACCATCTTAATTCCTTCACTTAAAATATCTTGCTTTTTAATGACTGCTCTCAGTAATCAACCACCTTTGTCTCATAATAAATGATTGTATTTTAAAATGGCTTAAAATTCATTATAGTTGTGAGGGTCTAAGAAAGAGATTTAAAGTATGTGAGTGAGGTCTAATGAAGTGACTTGAGGTATGCAAATGCAAACTGTAAAGGAATGACCATGTGACTTGAGGCATGTGAAAAACAAGTCTTAAAGGCAATACATGATGTTAAGATTCCAAAGGTTCAGAGTTTAAATATTTTAATGGAGTTCTAGTAAGCTATTAATTAATATAGCCTTGGTAATGCACTGGCTCCAATATTCATAGTCACAGGATCAAGTTTTAAAAATTTCTGTTGGGTGTTTTCTAATCAGAAATGGATAGATAGATAGATAGATAGATAGATAGATAGACAGATAGATAGATAAATAGTAGATATGAATTTATAGATGGATACAGATAGGTATAAATGATATAGATATTTAGATAGATAATATATATTAGATAGATATTTGATAAAAAACAAACAAAGATATACTGGAAAGATAAATATACATATTTATTTATGCTTTTAACCTTGAACTATCCTTTTGGGTCCCTCAAGCTTCTACCATGGCTCTAAAATGTGAGTCTATTCCAACTGTTTACAGACAGTAGTTAGCTACCTTTTCTACTGTGAGGATTTCAGTGCAGATTACAATGATCCTGCTAATATATCTAAAACTTTATCTTTTTTTTTTGTAATGTAAAAACCATCATGTAAGCTTCAGGGAGTCCAGATTTGAATCCATTGTCACAAATCAAAATGGACTTTAAATAAGGACTCCTGTCGATCAACAGCTTAAGATTTCCCTCTCATTACCTATCCCTGAGTGTGGGCTATTTCCTTCCCCTGGTGTTGGGACTCCTTCTATACACACACCCAACAACCAGAACCACAGGCCTGGAAGTTTCAAGTGTAGAACTGAAATAAAAATTTCCCTCTAAGCTCCTTAACTTTACCTTCTGTCCCTAGTGTATATCCATCCCAGCAGATTTCCACTCAGCTGACTCACACAATCAAGAAATCAACTGGGGCCAGCAAACTGCTCTAAAACAGCTTTTAAAACACCAGCCCCAGGTGATCTTGCAGAACCAGTAGGCCCTGGACCTGAAAAACTGATGAAAATCATCCAGCCAAGTAGAAAAAACATTTAAATACATTCATGAGCTGGGAAAACCTTACAAATGCCAGGGGCCAACTCTTGTGCAGAACTCTCATCTTTGGTCTCTCTTGGGCCCCTGTCTCTTCCATATCCTTGGCAGACTGGTTTCCATATTCCACATAATAATTGCCACTCCCTGTTTCTTCAGGTTCTTTCAGAAAATAATTGGCAAAATTACACAAACATTCTTCTGATGGAATTTCCTCAGGTCTCCAACATTACCCAGCAGTTTGAGCCCCTGCTTTGGACCAGTGTTCCAGACTGCTCCAAAGCAGCCTGTGCTTGCTACCCAAGGTGGTCCTGTAGAACATGGGTGGTTTTCTTTGGACCTGACAGTCTTGTCTCTTGTTGATGATAAGAGACGACACACTCTCTTCTGTAACTGCTTCTCAGCTGAAATTTGGACATTCTTCTCAGGGCCCAGGAGAATCAATTGTTGGCCAATGTTCAGGATTGGGGAAGGAAGTCAGTAATAACAGGGAACACTGTTATTACTAAAGCTAAAGCTTCTAGTTAACAACAGGTAAGCTAGTCTTTGTTGCAAAGAGATTTTAATATATAAAGGCCTCAGAGGCAAGCATGCCTGACTCAGAAATTTGCCATCTTGCTCCTTAATCCATGGTCTCTTTTCTTGTTTGCCTTTCTATAATCATCTTATACACTTACAATCTGACATTTCAACCTTTACTAGCTTGTATCAACCATTGGACTGAGATAGAAGACAACCTGTAGATTGCTGTCTGTAAGCAGGTGAGGGCAGGTGAAAAATAAGGCTAGAGCCTGTGATTGGGCAGTGGAAATAGATGGCGGGATGAAAGTTTTAGAGACAGGACACAGACAGAGAGACAGAGGAGACAGGACAAGGAGACAACAAGAAGAAAGAGGACAAACCAGATCCAAATGGCTTAAAATAGCCACAGGTAGCTATGAATATCATAGAGGAGTAATAGAATGATATAAGGTAATTCGTCCAATCTCAGTGGGCAAAGTGCAAGTGTCACACCATTACATTGTGGCCATACCTGGACTTTGCTGTCTATTATCACTGCCAACCCCTCAAGGAACTAGAACACAATATACTTTCCCACTACACTGCATATATTGCTTTTTACAACATGCACTGTATGCTTGTTCCTCTCTTGTCTGTTGTACTTAGTTCTTGGGTGCACTCTAGCACTCACTGACGTAAATGTTGTAACTTTCCAGTTTACATGCTGTAAACCATAATGCAAGAATATCTCTCAAAGGGATCTGTTTCTGCACTCTTTGTGGAGTGCCCACTGCGGATGGAGCTGCTGCTCCTAGGACAGACCCCTGGACAGGTCATGATTCTGTAGCTTTGTGTTTCCCTTCATCTGCATATCAGCAGTGCCCTGGTTCTTCTAACGAACATCATAATTACTGATGGTTGTGAGAGTGGCCAAATATAGAGATTCTGTGAGTAAAAATGTTCCAACATTAAAATAAATAGGCTGAGGGTGGTGGCTTGCATTTTTAATGCTAACACTTACAAGCAGAGGCAAGCCGTTCTCCAAGAATTTGAGTCCAGCCTGATCTACAAAGTGAGACTGAGACTAGCCAGACCTACAAGTGAGACCCTGTTTCAAAATAAATAGTTCCCCCAATTAATAACAGCATCTTTTATCAAAGCAATATTCTTCTTAAAGAATCAGTGATAATAAGTAAGGAACAGTTTTCAATTCTCAGGCATTTAGCAGTTTCCTTTATTGTGTTTAAAGTCCACTTAATTTCCTGTCACATTCTCCTATCTTGTGATTCTGCTTCTCCAACAGACAGAAAACTATGTGCTGACTGGTGATGTGTTCAGGACTTAGGAGTGATTAATGAATCACCTGTCTGGGCTGCGCTTGTAAAGTGCTTACTAGAAAGCTCAGACAGCATAGCAGGCGCCTTCTCCCTCTACACAGTTTTGTTTCAAATCTACTGAACTCAACTGAGTCTCAGGTCTTCCTCTCAGCTCATAGATGAGTGCTGCAAAGATTGAAGAGGCCTCTATAGGCATGCTGAAGACAGACCTCACAGAGTCTCATGCTGCAGACTGCCTTCAGGAGGGAGAAACGGGTATGTATTTTAATGCAATTTGAATCAAGCTAAAGGAATAGAGGGAAGTTTCAACAGAGACCCTCAGAAGAGCTGAGAATCCTGCCTGTTAACCTGTCATAGTGAGTCTCTGTATGAGTGGAGACACTTGGAGGCATCTGTTATATTAGTTACTCCACTGGAGTATTTAACACTCAAATATTTCTGGACAAGACAAATGAATGATGAATTAACTACAAGAGCCTGAGACATAGGATTTGTTTTGTTTGGTCTTGATTTTCGGTTGTTTGGTTCGTTTGGGGGTTTGGGTTTTGTTGTATATTTGTTTTCATTTGTTTCTTTAGCCTGTTTTGCATACGTGCATGTGTGTGTGTGTGTGTGTGTGTGTGTGTGTGTGTGTGTGTGTGTGTGTGTGTGTGTGTGTGTTTCCCTTGCTAGGACACTCTGGTGAATAGGAGGATGCTGCAGTGCATGCTCCTTATGTCCCAAGGTGAAGGAGACTCTAATTTTTCAATGATCCCAGCTCTGAGGTTCCCTGTGGTGCCAGAGCTTTGCAGATCTGCTTCAAAAGGAAGGGAGAGGGTGTAGTGCAGGGCAAGGTTGAATCCCCAACCACCAAATCTTCTACCATGCATGGTTTGTGCTAAATTATGGAAATGAACAATCCTGTGGAATTTCTGTTTCAGTATTTAGAAAGAAAACCCTCTTCTGTATTTGGAAACTGTTTTGTTCTTTTATCTTTTTTATTTCTTTCTACCCTCTTCCATTACATTAATTTTTTCTTGTTTGTTTTACTGAAAAAAAAAAATGGTTTTCCTTGAAAACAGCGTTCATACTCACCAAAAAAGCAAGATCAAAACGAATGTAGATGCTTTTCAACTGAACCAAATTTTCCCATAATTGGAACATTTTTATTTCCTGCATTGCATAGATATGTATACATGGCCCATAGTTCTGTGAATTGAAAATTTATTATAATGCTTTTTGTATATGATTAAACTTCTCCATAATAAACACTTGAGGCTTAAATAAAAGAAGGAGAAACAGAAGGAAGAAGAGTTAGTATATAAAATGAAAACTATTTTGTGCATTGATATATTTTTCTGCAATATTATAAACTCATTCATGAATTTTAAAGCCCCTGTAATAGACTGTTTAGAACTGTATATGTAGATATATTCATGTAGTCTCACTATGAAAACTTTTATCTCCTTTTATGATGTTTGACTGTTATTTCTTTTTCTTGTCCTTTTGTCCTGGACAGGACTCCCAGAGTCACACTAGAACAGTGTGAGCAGACATCCTTCCCTTGTTTCTGGGTCACTGGGGAAAAGCATTCATGCTGGCTCAATGTTTGTTTTGGTGTATCATAGGTACCTGTCTTAATTAGAGATTCTATTGCTTGGAGGAAACACCATGACCAAAGTAATTTGGGAAGGAGTGTTTATTGTAGTAGTGTTCATCACTGAAGGAACTCAGGCCAGGAATTTACCCAGGGCAGGAACTTGGAGTCAGGACCTGATGCTGAGGCTGTTGAGGGCGCTGCTTACTAACTTGCTCCTAGCAGTTTGTTCACGCTGCTTCTTATAGAAGACAGGATGACCATCCCAGGGATGACGTCACCCACAGTGTGCTGGGTTCTTCCACACCAATCACTAATTAAGAAAATGTAGTACTGTCTTGCCTACAGCCCAATCTTATGGAGGTGTTCTATTACCTCACGTTCCCTACTCTCAAATGAATTTAGCTTGTGTCACCTTGACACAACCATATCCAGTATAAACCTTTTATCAGGTTAAAGAACTTCCTTCAATTCTTAATGTGTTCAGAGTTGCTATTTTGGATTTACCTTGAATTTTGAACAAGCTTTTGCTGATTTTGATGAAATGCTTGTTTTAATTTTTCTGGTAATATATTGAATTATATATCATTAGGTGGCTCTAGTTAGCTACATTCATGGATAGATAGAACAGGGTAATATATAATTACTGTATATAATATATAGAACTATAATATAGTTCCCTCAGCCTCTTACTCAGTACTTAGCCAAGATTAGCCTTGAACTCCTGACTGTCATGTACTGGCATCCACAGTCCTGGCACATTGATTTTGTTTTGTCTTTATTACTATCATGGTTCTCTCAGTCCTAACCAGGTCTATTCCTATGGAGCCAGATTTATAGTTAACCTTGTTGTTGTTTCTTCTTCATCCTGATCTTTACTCTTTCTGTTTCTTGCTCTTTCATTGTCCCTTAGTTCAATAACTGGAAGATTCTATGACAGAATGTCTGTCTCCCTTTCCTCTAATGTTCTGTGAACCAAGGACATCACTTATGAACTGAAAGTTTCTCTGAAGGGCTTTGCACTAGGGGGGGGTACAAGCCAAATCTGCACATGGTTCTGGGGTAAATTTATATATTTCTATAAAAGGGTTTTAAAATTGACATTCTCACATTTATAATTTCAGGTAAAAAACTAAAAGCAAAATTTCTCAAAATTGTCTCCCCTGAGTTTCATGTTAAGCTTTACTGCTGCTATGGAGTGATCATGGTCCTCACTGCAGCTGTAGTTGTTCTTTCTGCTGCTTTGTCAGGTAAGTGATTGACTCTCCTCCTGAGCTCAGTTAAGTCTCAGCTCTTCCTCTCAGCTCATAAAAAAAGGGGGCATGGGATAGGGGTTTGTTTTCTAAGGGGGGGAATGGGGAAAGGGGATGGCATCTGAAGTGTAAATAAAATATCTAATAAAAATAAAAAATAAAATTTGTTTTGTAACGTTAAAAAAAAAAAAAGAAAAGAAAATACACCAGAAATTCTAGTTCTCTGGGAACTTAGGTTCCAGCAGGAAGATGCAGTAAAGGAACACACAGGCTGTGGTGTGCACAGGAGGCCAGGCTCAGCATTTCTGGGAAGATGACATTCAGCAAACTCTAGACAGAGATGCAGGAGACATATGTCCAGCTGGGGGAACTTTCCAAGACAGAGAGTAAGGAGAGGAAATCTCAATGTAGGAAGCTCAAGGAGTAGGAACCCAAAGCTGCAGCTAAAGGGAAGTCAGGACAGTGAGGAATCATACGGTTAGGAAATGTACAGAACCCATGACCCATGGTTAGAAAGTTCCAGAATATGATTCCTAAGGGATTAGTTGTAGTCTGTTTTGAATAATGTGATAAAATCTTATACAACTGGCTGCCACAGCTGGAGTAAATGTTCCATGATCTTGTTGGATATCATGGAGTTTTAAGACATGGTTTTTCTAGATGCCCTGAAACTCATTATTTACACCAAGCTGGTTTTGAACTTGGAAATCAGCCTACCTCTGCCTCCCAAGTGCTGAGATTAAAGATGGGCACCACCAATGCCTGAATCATTTTATATAATTAACTTTAACTGACTGAGCCAGTGACTAATATACAAGTCTGAACAGGTTAAACATTTGCCAACAAATCTTACTCAGTGTATCCTAAACTATTATATAACCTAAGAAGAGTCAGATGAAAGAAGTGCCGTCATCCTCACTGCCCCTTGCATTTGTCCCTTTCACTAGAGCCTTGCCATACTTAGTATGAGAACTGGGGACAACTATAACATAGTCCCACTGAAAATAGTTAGGGGATCATTTTCCCTGTTTAATATTTTGCTTCAAAGATCACTTGTTTCTTGAAATTCAGTAGACATTTAAAAGAGCAGCTGATACATTCTAATATGTTATAGGAAGAAAAAGAAGAAGGTAGGGGAAAAATTTATCTATTTTTCTAAGATATCATCTGAAACCTTTCTTCAGTCTCATCTTCTTACACACAAACACACACACACTACCACCACCACCACTACCACCACTAGCACAACCACCACCACCAACAACAACAACCACAACAACATAAGCACACATGCTGGCACAATTGTATGTACACACACACACACACACACACACACAGACACAGACACACACTACTTTTTTATAATAGACTCACAGGTGAATACATCACACAGCTCCATCAACATAGCCACTCAAACACTTGCCAAGACCCATACCTTCATATCTTGCTAATTTCCACACAGTTAGAATACCATTCTGAAGCCAGGAAGTTTTGCCTTTGGTTTAGACTTTCACTGTCAGTCACACTTTTGTACACTTCTCTGCCACAAAAAAAGAAAATCTATGGCAGAGTTGAAACTAGAAGCACAATTCTGTTTTAAACTTTTCACAACTTGTAGCCCATTACCTGCATCCCGTCCTTCCTCGTCACTGTATGTCACTCTTCCTTCTTCTCCCCTCTGTGTGGTGTTCCATGCCTACCCACACAGCTGCTCACACTGTCCACTGCAGGCTGGGACTGCAGGTGAGGGCTTACAGTGGGCTTGTTTTCCTGGAACTTGGATGCCCTTCCTTAATATTATACTTTCTGAGACCCCCCTTTCCTACAAACTTCATTAACTGCTAAATGAAACATTCTGGTTTGTACCTGCAACACAGGTACATTATCTGTCAGTTGGTGAGCATCTGGGTCAGGTCTGTTTCCTTGCTATTGTAGATAGGGGAGCAGTAAACACAGGTTTGCAAGTATCTCTGTGGTAGGGTGTGGAGTTCTCTTTATATATGCCCAGGAGTGTCACAGCTGGGTCACACGGCAGGTCTATTTTTACATTTTCTGAGAACAATCCATATGAACTGTATCAGCTTGTTCTTCCACCAGTAGTAAATAAGTGTCCCTGTTTCTTAACATGCTTCTAAACAGACTGTGTTTTGCCTGCATCTGCCCCTGCCTCTGTCCCTGCCTCTGCCCCTGTCCCTTGATTACTGGGATTTTAGGCATATGCCACCACTATACAACATGGTTGTCAGATTTCTTAATCTGAGTTTCTATAACAAGAGCCAGCACATGTTTGCATATACATATATATATACATACATATATATGTATACATACATATATAAAGAGAAAGAAAGACAAAGAGAGAGAGAGACAGAATTATAGGACACTTATGATCAAAATGGTGGTCTAAAAAATTATTTGACCCTGCCATGTTTTGTATGCTGGCATTTCTCTATAGTAAAATCCAGAAAAGAGTTTGTTTTCTTTGGTTAGAGAAAAGAAGAATGTGAAAGAGGATTATGGGAAAGCATGTTGTAGGGTTCTAGGAATCAGGGACAGTCCTAAGAAGCTAATGGCCTAGAAATGAGTTTCTCACAGGGCATGGCATCTTGTTCCCAGTACTCAGGAAGAACAGCCAGGAGGATTATTACAATCTCCAGAGAAGTTCAGCCCACATTGTGAGATCAAAGCCAGGCAGCAGTGAGTAGCTAAGTTCTGTCCCAAAACACACAATACAAAGAAGAAAAATCAAACAATTTCCTTAGAGCTCCACTGGAAGGCTCTGGATTGGGGGCCTTCATGGTAGAAGGAGCCTCCTAGTGATCAGTTGAGAAAGCTATATTCCTAGCACACACTTCACAACTGACGTCTGGATGGCTAGACAAAGAAACCAGACATAGAAACGTTTATTACATTTTTATATCACTGTCTGCATTTTAGTGAGAAATAAAAATGCAATCATGGAGAGCTGTGAACCTTGCTATGCCGCATGCCCAAGTGGCTGGATTGGATTTGGAAGAAAATGCTTTTATTTTTCTGAAGACATTGGAAACTGGACATTCAGCCAGTTCTCCTGCATGGCACTAGATGCCCATCTAG
Source organism: Arvicanthis niloticus (assembly GCF_011762505.2). NCBI lineage: Eukaryota > Metazoa > Chordata > Mammalia > Rodentia > Muridae > Arvicanthis > Arvicanthis niloticus. The sequence continues at coordinate 66,402,064 of NC_047666.1, read as the reverse complement.
CTCTGTTTGACAGCCTGGAGGAGCTGGTAAGGAAGGGGATCAGTAATTAGTTTGTTGGGTTTTTTGTTGTTGTTGTTGTATGTGTACTGCCTTGAGATAGAGAGCTTGGGGCTAAAGCATGGGGAAGGATCTCATTCAGGCAGATGGGGTACATGTGGAGAACAGTGGTTTGTGCCATTTCCTGAGGTCATTGCTTCTGGCTTGAGCCCTAAGCTGTTGCAGAGACCTGTTCTCATGTAGTGCTCATAGTAAGACCTTCCAGGCCAGACATACAACGTCCAGAGATACCTTGTGGTCATGCAAGTTTTTCTCCAAGTATTCACATGTTGCACACTGAATGTGGCATCTATTAAAAATGGCAAGGACATCATAAATCAAAGACTTTCCATGACTAATGGGATGGGTGATCATCATTGTATTTTGGGTTATGTGTGTAAAATGCTTACACTGAGAACTGAGGGTTATTATGGCTTTAAAGTTGATGACCCTCAGTTACAAGAAGCTGCCATCCTGAGAGGAGGCTCTTGGATGGAGACTCAAGGATCCTGTGAAACTGAGAGACATGTGTATTTGCTTTACCTGTGTTATGACAGAATTTTCTGAAGAGATACAACGGGCCTTCTGACCACTGGATTGGCCTGCACAGAGAGTCATCAGAGCATCCTTGGATATGGACAGACAACACTGAGTATAATAACTTGTACGTTCTCAGAAAAAATTCCCTTATACTGTGTTCAATTTCTCTGAAACGTGTACATTGTATCTGTAAGAGATGCAAACACCACAACACGTTTTGGATGTCATCCCATTTATTGGCCATCTTTCAACACATTTACTTAGAGTAATTTCACTCAAAAATCTATACCATAATATCAGCATCTGGGGAAGATGTTGTCTGCTCCATCACCAACTGAAAAATTTTTTTTCCTGGTGTCAGAACTATAGGTGGGAAGTGGGGAGCTTCAAAACCCAAGAAGCCAGTACAGAACTGTATGGGTAAGACTTGTTGGTCCTCTGTTTGCACTGTACCTGTTTACAGACACAGAGACTCCAGGGATATTGGTAATCTTTCTAATGCCACCTCATCATAAACCCAGAGACAGCTCTTGTCTGTGAGCATAGCTAGCCATTTTGAATGGAGACATTTCACTGGATTGGTAAAATGCAGTTAAAGTCAGGTCCATCATTAACGACCTCCAAGAAATTTATTAAGAAGTGGGGTTTCCCCCACTTTTATACATGTGTAAATTACATCAAGAACTGAAAATCACCCTCTCTGAGGTCACCTGAAGCAGCAGTTCCATTTGAACATGATAGTAAGCACCAGTGTATTCCCTTGTATGCACATTCCAGGGTTCAACACAGATGAGTGACAAAGATGTGGTGTTCAATTTGAGCCCTGAGGATGCAAACAATGTTAGGTATAAAACTATTGCAGGTGCTTGAATGCAGTGTCAGCCTGTGCAGTAATTATTATTTGTTCTTTGATTTAGGGTTCTCACCCGAGGAGGAGGAGAATGTGCCTACCTGAGTGACAGGGGCATCCGCAGCAGCAGGGGATACACACATAAGAAATGGATCTGTAACAAGCCCAATACCTTACACTGCCCAGTAATTGTAAAGCCAGGGTAGGGAATGTGCCAAAGCATGCGTGAGAACAGATGCTCTGTGACCTGCTATCTACAGTTGCTCCTCTACTCCTGATCTACCAAAACCATTATCCAAATCCATCAATAATCACATTGACAGCCAAGATGAAAATTCACTTAGAGGGTGATTGATCTACTGCATAGAATTCAGATAGATGATTCTAAATCAAATAGGTGTTTGGGTATGAGTTAGTACTCATATGTAAAACTAAAGTATAAACAGATCTGTATTAGTGAGCTTCATTTCATGATCAGGTATGAACTTTTTCATTTGTCCTTGCTATGAATTCAAGGGACCTAAAATATGGGGTGGCTGAACCCATGAAAATGATTCTGTAATCACAGGAAAAGGTGATAATTGGCCTGTGGCCTCCAAACATTATAGTAAATATAGTCAGCATTTTCTTAAAAAACTTCAATGACCAATATGAAGGCAAATCTATACAGGATTAAAAGCAGTGCTGCACACTGAGATTTAATAGCATTGTCAAATATTTTTACACTTTACTTCTCAGATTTTTAAAAATCAACAGTCTAAGAATATGTTACAAACAAGTGTCATTTTATTTTCCAAATTTAACTTTTTTGAGAACTCCATACATAAGTATGCCATTTGAATTTTATTCCTTACTAAATTTTTTTCTGATCAGGAGACAGTTGATTACTAACCCCCCCCCTCCAACCCCCTTAAAGCATTTAATGCCTAATCTTGCAATCATTTAAACATTGTTAAATTTTAAGGACAAATATTTTAAATTTTTGGATTATGTGCTACACTGTACTGATGAGTCCCAAAAAGGACGAAATAACAGGTCACAAGCAATTTCTCTGTTAACTCTTTCTTCTTACTTTATATATGGATTAAACCTTCTCACGCATGCTAGGCAAACACTGTACTACTGAGATTTACCCCTATCCCTTTTTGTAAATTTTGTTTTATAACAAGGTCACTCTGTAAGCCCCAGATGCCTGGTACCACCATATAGCCTTGCTCTCTATTAAAGTGTTACTTCAGGGACAGGAATGTGACTTTGATGGTAAAGGCACCGACTACTAAGACTGAATTCAACACCTGGATCCACATGTTGGAAGCCTAAAACTATCCACAACAAGTTGTATGTGAACTTCAAACTTGCACTGTACACACACACACACACACATTGAAATGAAATTTAAAAAATTTAAAGTTCTTTTTTTGTAGTACATTGTGTTTATTTTGAATCTGTATTTTTATTATTGGTATTTTGTTGTTGTTGTTCTTTGGTTTTTTGACACAGAATTTCTCTGTGTATTCTTGGCTGTCTTAAGCCCTGCATACCTTTGTAGACCAGATTGGTCTTGAAGTCAGAGATCTACCTTCCTCTGTCTCCCTAGTTCTGAATTCATAGGTATGTCCCACCACCACTGGGCTTACCCTGCTCATTAATACAAGCATATATCATTCAGAAAAATACTTTTCTCAGCGCTCTATTCATACTGCATTTAGGTCTTTCAGCTTTGCAGTCCATCTCATTTCTAGCAAACTAATAATAAAAATTTTGTGTGTGATTCACTTCTGCATTCTCAGAGAACAGTACAGTGTGTCAAACACAAGAGTGTTTAAACCATATATGTAAGGAAGGTATGTTTTTGTGATAGTCACTGTAGGATTCCATGTTGGATTATATAGATTATCAGTTACCAAGAAGATACTTTCTTACAAAAAAAAAAAAAAAACTAATGACTTTATATTATTTAACTGTGTGTGGTTGTTGTATGACAGACTTTCCTGGGCATATACAACACACGAATCTTCTCACTCTAGAGAGGGAGCCCATGACAGACCAAATAACAGAGACCATCAAAATCTAACATGGTAAACCTATAAGTTTTATTGGTGTTACTTATACAAATTTAGGTGGGAGGTTACTTACAAGATCAGAATCGATTTAAAGGCATATGTATCATTTAAGCCCACCTCAGCATGGGAGCTCACAAAAGCTGGAACTCTGGGACACAATGTATAGCCTGCAGTGTGCTGGAGAGTTCCTGTCTTAGTTAACTCATGTATTGCTGTGAAGAGATACAATGAGGACGGCAACTTATACATACTGGGAGCTTGCTTAAATTTTCAGATAATGAGTCAATGACCACCATGGTGAGGAGCATGATAGGACGCAGGCAGGTATCCTGTTGGAAGAGTGGGTGACATACTGAGACAACAACCACAAGACAGACAGTGGATAAACTGAGGATACTGTGGGATTTTTGAAACCCAACCTCAGTGACATAACTCCAGCAATATGACCACACTTCCTCCAACAAGGCCACACCTCTTAAGTTTCCCTAATAGTCTCACCTATTGTGGACCAAGCATTCAAATACATAAGCCTATGGGAGCCATTCTCATTCAAACCATCACTGTGTTCTTCTGGGGGAGGGGGGGCTCAGTTGTTCTGTGATCTTCTAGGCCATCCTGCTGGTCTCTGCTTCTTTAACGCATTTGAGCTTGTCCAAGACTGACTCTCAGCAGTCCTTACTCCATATACACACATATAGAAGAAAGGGGCCTAGTGAATCTGCTCAGTGGCAGGGACTTTGCGAAGCTATTTGGAGTTGTTTGACTTCCTGTCTTCCTACTTTCTCTTCAGAATGGACTATTTCTCTGAGAACACTCTAGCACTACAATATAAGTTCACAAAAGAAGTTTCATTGATGTTGTGACTCTGGCCAGTATAATATTTATGTGTAAACTAGCTTCTAAGTCATATATCAAGAAAATATAGATTACCCCATTTATAGCCCAATAACTTGGAAATTTTTGTAACAGCTATCACAGAGTTTCTTCATGTGTAAAATAGGTCAGTGGACAACTATAATACTGATAGGCTTATCTATGAATATGGCTCACCAGGCTCAGTACATGCTTACTATCCTGGTCTTCCACTACTGCATCATGGAGATGAAAATGAAAAAAACAACAACAGTTTTCACTTGACTGTAAACTCCAGGTAACACTGCTGCCACCCACAGGTGACAGCTGTTCAAAGAATTTTCTCATAATCACTGGAATTCATAATTAGTTGAAGAAAATGAAGTTTGAATCTTGCTGTTTTCTTGGCTAGTGATAAATAAAATATATGCTTCTGTTATGAAGGACAGTAGCAATGAGCCCCTGGCACCCAGGTACTTCATGGTTACAGTGTCTCCTGTGGCCAGCATTGTTTAGATGAAGTTATTGGATAAATTTCAGGAGATATACAAAGTCATATCAAAAGAGATTTATGGGCTGGGTATAGTGATATACTACTTTATCTTCAGTAACTGGTTGATCAAAGAATAAAGATCTTTGTGAGTTTGAGGCTAGCCTGGTCTACATATCAAGTTCCAGAGCAGCTAGAACTACATAGAGAGATACTGTTTCTTCTGAAACAGTTGGTGTCGTTGTTTGAACAGTCTGAAAAACCAGAACAACAAAACAATCCCAGTTTTATGTTGGTGCTCTAACTTAAAGGCAAAATCCCACTGAGCTTCTGGAAAGATGGCACAGCAGTTAAGAGAGAGCACTGACTGCTCTTGCTGAGGACTTGGGTTTGGCTCCAAACACATTGTGGTGGGACATAACCTTCCCTAACTCAAGTCCAAGGAAATTCAGTGCCTTCTTCTAACCTCTGAAAGCACCAGGTATGCACATGTTGTTTGTGTGGTGTGTGTGTGTGTGTGTGTGTGTGTGTGTGTGTGTCTGTGAATGTGTGTGAGTGTGCATGTACGTGTGCGTGTGTGTATGTGTGTGTGTTTGTATGTATGCAGGCACATAATCATATACAATAAACTAAAATAAATCTAAATGTATATATAAAAGTTTTAAACAAGAGCAACATTGATCTCTCTTTCAGTTTTGAAGGCCAGAGGTACAAAAAAGATCTCATTAAACTAAAATTTACAGTAGAACCATGTTCTTTTTGGATAGCTAAGGGCAAACTCTTCCTTGGCCTAATAGTCTCAAGAGGCCACCTGCTTTCCATGGCAAGGGCCCCTTCCTTCATCTTAAGTACCAACAGTGTAGCATCCTTAAGCTTTTCTCTGATGAACTCTCTTCTCTATAGAGGTACACAGTGATTAGGCCAGGACATCTAGTTTTTTCAGAAATACCTCTCCATCTCAGTGTATTTAAATTACATCTGAAAAGTTCCTTTTGATGTAAGGTAGCCTGCATACAATATTAGGATATTAGGAGAAGTATGTCTTTGGGACCATTGCTCTTATAACTGTATATGTATGAATTAAAACAACCATGAGGCTTCAAGGATTGTGTTGAATGTGGTCTGATTTTGCTCCAAAACCTGTGGATTTTGCCTCATAATACACTATCCTTTACAATCTCCATTCATCTAGTCTCTCTACTATGTCACATCCTCAAAAGCAGAGGGTCTAAGGGAAGTGAGGCAGAGATGATTTGGGCTGATAATTTCATGACATTTTGTTGGTTTTATATTTTTCAACAGTTTTTGTGAGTGATTATCCACATTAGAGTCAAGGACTTTTCTGTAATGCATGAACCCAAGAGTTACCCATGTCCTTGAGCAACCTCAGTAAACTACTGGTCCTCTAAGATGAACAGGATGCATTTGTCTTTTAGTTAACAGAAGCCCACTTTCTCTGGGAAGAATAGAATTAGACTCCTGAGGATGATGTTGCATCACGGTTGAAGGTGAAATATTTGGAAATAAGTTTTCTATTTGAAGGTTGGGTACATGCCTCGGACTTATAAACAAGAAGAAATAGAAAGATGACAGAAGTCATTCAGTGCATAAGCATTAACATTAAATTTACATGTGCTAAGTAACTACTTTAAATACAGAAAATAGAATGGTCAACTGAAGTTCAACCCACATAAAGAACTACAGACAGTTAAGGAATGCTGAGGGGGAAGAGCACACCAATTGGTTATCCAACACCAAATTGTCGGCCCTGAAAACATGTATGCAAGTAACATTATATCAGCTGAGTGGGTTCTATTTAGACATATATATGCTTCCATTCAGTAACAATTAATGCAAAATACACCATGAGTTTGAAAGGGAAGAAGGAGAAATTGCATACATACAAAGTTTTGGAGGCAGTGGAGGGAAGGAAAAAATGTAATCATATGATCTCAAAATAATTTTAAAGTTTATTTTTGAATAATAATTGTCTTTTCTTTTTATTTTTATTTATTTTCCTTTCATTTAATGGAAATAAATTTTTGTCATACATATTCTAAATGTGGTTTCCCTCCCCCAAATGCTCTCAAATCTTGGATCACAGCATATACTTTAATTTTATTAACTTCACATTGAGTGATGAGGGTCTGTAGGTGTCTATTACAAGAGAAATTTCATTATGTATCTTTATATGATAAGTTTAGTTTTTTTCTTTTGATTACAATAGAAAATTTTTTTATTTTTAAATAAAGATTTTTATTTTTTGGTTTTTGGTTTATTTATTTGTTTGTTTGTTTTGTTTTGTTTTTTTACAGAAGCAGGCATCCAAAAGATGTATCAGAATACTTAATTTTGAAAATTTCACTACAATTTTTACATAAGCCATAAGTTAAAGAGAGATGTGGATGAAAGAAGTGATGAGAAAATTAGAGTGGGATGCCTGTGGACAGTGGGAAAAGACAAGCCCTTGTCTAAGTCTTCTTGTTGTTGTTGTTGTTGTTGTTGTTGTTGTTGTTGTTGTAACAGGAAACTAGAGAAGGGAGCCCACTTTTACACAGCTCAGAAGACTGAGAAGCCCAGCATCAATGGAGCAGCATCTGCCCAGGGTCTGCTGGTATACCATCATAGAGTGGGAGGTATCATATGAACAGAGCTCAATTTGCATAAAGTCACACTCATTTTCGCAACATTAGTCCATTATTAATCAACAAATTTGCAAGTGTCAATCAATATAAACCCTTCCCACCTCAAGCTCATTAATGCTGAGCCTCTGCTGTCAGTCAAGAGCAAGACTTGAATCAAGGTTCTATAGCCCAAATGTGAAATGGCTTGAAGCGGGGATGGGGTCAAAATCCAGACTTTATAGTTTTCTGCAGCTGTCTGCAAATGATCTCAGACACAGAGATGAACAAGGGCCACACAAGGCCTCCAGTGCCCCCTGCTGGCCTGGGCTTCCTTCTGTAAAACTCCTCTCCTAGAATGTCACATCTGTGTCTGTGTACATTTACATTACACAAAATCTGGACACGAGCATCTGTAAAAGTCCCAGTGGTTTTGGAGTCCATGCTTTATGCCACTACATATGCACTGGATGGTCCAACAGCAGACGGCGTTTGGTGCAGAAATCTGATGTGGACAGTAAAGTAAACAAGATGAGATTCACAATCAGGAGTCAGGACACAGGGTTTCAGACATGTTTCAGGGTCTTTTGGCAGATCCAATGGTTGTCTGAAGAACAGGAATCCGAAAACACTTCTGTGTGTGAGATGAGGGCACAGCTGTTTTCTACATCCTTGCCAGTGATTTGTAATCTGGAGAGCAAAGCACAGCTGCTCCTAGTATCCAAGATTTCCTTACAATTATCACATCAACGATTATTTGTCTTTAGATTTTTAAGAAAACTCTTGATTACATACTATTTATGTATAGTAAACACACCGTGACAAACATTATAAACATATGTAAACATTTAAAATACAGCAGATAAAACCCCTATAATTTTGCATTGCACTGTCACTGAAGAATTCTTCCAACAAGAAATCTTAATCATGATGTACAAAAAGGAGATTTGGGAATTGGGGATGAAATCTACTCCACCTGCTACAAACATTATGTAGAAAGCATCTTCATTTTGCCGAACTTTAGTTTCCTAAAATATATAGGGTAGGTCTAGCTAATGTTTAGGGAAGGTATTGAGATATACATGAATACATGTCAACACTTACAGTAGGTGCTCAGTCACTGTATTTAACAGACAGAATAAACACAGTGAGTCTCTAGAATTGGATGCAGAGAGGACAAGAGTTTCAACTCATGTTGAACAGGATCTAATTCCTTCCTGTGTCATCCCAGAGGCTGGTGCATTTTTGCTTTATTGCAGCACAAGTCTCATACCCTGAATTCCTGCAGACCCCTACATGTAGGAATGAGACCAGAAGACAAACACTAACACAGGCATTTTCTGGGCAATTGCAAGGAAGGGTGAGTTCAAGACTAGCCTGTCTCTTGCAGAGGATATAACATCAGGTAGACCTCTCTCACTCCTGTGCCTTTGCCTCTGTTCCTTTGCCTCTGTTTCTTTTTCTTAATAGTGTTCCTTGAGAATGAACAGAAATTTTAATGACACCCTAGTGTCTCCCCTTCTATCTTATTTCTACCTGCTGTAGACTCCAGGCTCACTGGCCCAAGTTCTTCTGGATCATTTTCTGGTCTCCACCTCCCAGCTCTCTATAGGAATGCCAAAATACAGGTATTCGCTTCTGCATCTGGCTTTTTATATGGGTTCTGTAGAATGAGCTGTGGGGCTTAGTCACCTACAGATTGTACTTGGAGCCACTGTCTCAGTACTGTGCAAACAAAAGCAGACTTTAGCTGACTCTCTTTCTCCTGTAGCAGGACGGCCTCCAGATTTAGCTGGTTGTTGCTGTTTGATCAGAGCATCATTTAATCCAACGGTAAAATCACACAGAAATTGAGTGTAATCCTCCACTTTACATGAATTGTTTCATTTTTTATCATAATATTTTTGTATTATGAATCAAGATTAAGTAAACATTTGACATCATATACAATTAAGAAACACACACAAAACAAAATCAATATTCATACAGACACAAACACACACAAACAAACAATCATTAGTTTGTATAAAATTATTTACAAATGGTAATGTCTATTCTGGTTCTGCCTAGAGAAGCTTGTTTCGTAGCACACTAAGATGCAACTTTCTGCCACAGTTCTAATGAACTACATAAGAACTTTTGTGTAACAGTGGGAGAGATAGTTTAGAGGTTAAGAGTGCTTACTGCTTATGCAAAGGACACAGATTCAACTTCCAGCTCCCACAATCATCTGTAACTCCAATTACAGAAAATCTGATGCCCTCCTCTGACCTTTCCAGTCTCCTGCATGTACATGGTACACATACATATATGCCAGCACACACACATAAAAAAATTAAAGAAACTCTTTGTAAGTGTGTATATTTTAAAATTTTTAAAAATCTAAGTATTTCAGATAGACATTTTAAAATATTTTATCTCTAACATGGATAACTTAATCTACTATTTATCCTGTAAAATTCATTGTAAATAAATACACACAGAGAGACACACACAGAGAGAGACAAACTATTTTAAAGGGTTGATGTGTACTTCTACATGAAAAATTTCAATAATAGTTGACTTGTCTTTTCAGCCTATTCTGAACCTTTCAAGAATTTATAAACTAAATTAAAATTATAAAACTTGACTGGTTCCTTCCGGTCTGGGCCAGAGCACTGAGCAGATCTTGGGTGGCAGCTCTGCCCCCAACATCCAAGAACCCAGAGGAAGCAGGGATCCCAGGCACTCGAACACAGGCAGTATCTTAGGTAAGCAGACAGCAGTGCCCGCCCTAAACAGGGAGTAACTGGGACCCACAAGGACCCAGGAAGTCACTCCCGGCCCAGAACACTGGTTCCTTCTGGTCTGGGCCAGAGCACTGAGAAGATCTTGGGTGGCAGCTCTGCCCCCAACTTCTAAGAACCCAGAGGAAGCAGAGATCCCAGGCGCTCTAACTTGGACAGTGTCTTAGAAACTAGTTCTCAGATCTGAGGCCTGGATCAGACCTCTGCCAGGTCTGCTGTTGTGTGGACCCCAGATTCCACCTGAGACATACTGGAAGGTCCACTCAACCCAGAGCCATAGAGGAACAAATGAACTCAGAGCTTCAGACAACATATCCTGAGATATTCTAGAGGAGACACTGCACCCAGAACAGCAGACACCTAGCTGGACTACTACCTTGGAGGCACCATATCCTGAAACATCCTAGAGGTACCACCATAATCAGTGCAGCTGGAAAAAATCACAGAGACATCTGGACCCCTAGGAGATCAGACACAAGCTAGATAACTAGAAAGACAGGCTTCAGTCAGAGTCAGCAAGTACAGGCAGCACTAGAGTTAACCAGATGGCAAAAGGCAAGAGCAAGAATGTAAGCAACAGAAACCAAAGTTACATGGCATCATCAGAACCCAGCTCCCCCATCAGAGCAAGCCCTGAACACCCCATCACACCAGAAAAGCAGGAATCAGAATTAAAATCACTTCTCATGATGATGATAGAGGGCTTTAAGAAAGACATAAATAACACTCTCAAAGAACTTAAGGAGAGCACTGGTAGACAGATAGAAACCCTTAAAGAGGAAACACAAAAATCTCTTAAGGAATTGCAAGAAAATGCAACCAAATGGGAAAAGGAATTAAACAGAACCATGCAGGATCTAAAAATGGAAGTAGAAACAATAAAGAAATCACAAAGGGACAATACCCTGGAGACAGAAAACCTAAAAAAAAAAGATCAGGAGTCACAGACACAAGTATCACCAACAGAATACAAGAGATGGAAGACAGAATCTCATGTGCAGAAGATACCATGGAAAACATTGACACAACTGTCAAAGAAAATGCAAAATACAAAAAGCTACTAACTCAAAATATACAAGAAATCCAAGGCACAATGAGAACACCAAACCTAAGGATAATAGGTATAGATGAGGGGGAAGACTCCCAACTAAAAGGACCAGTAAATATCCTCAACAAAATTATAGAGGAAAACTTCCCTAACCTAAAGAAAGAGATGTCCATAAATATACAAGAAGCTTACAGAACTCCAAATAGTTTAGACCAGAAAAGAAATACTTCCCGCCATATAATAGTCAAAACATCAAATGTACAAAACAAAGAAAAAATACTAAAAGCAGTAAGGGAAAAAGGCAAAGTAACATATGAAGGCAGACCTATAAGAATTACACCAGACTTCTCACCAGAGACCATAAAAGCCAGAAGATCCTGGACTGATGTCATACAGACCCTAAGAGAACACAAATGCCAGGCCAGACTACTATACCCAGCAAAACTGTCAATCATTATTGATGGAGAAACCAAAATATTCCATGACAAATCCAAATTTACACAGTATCTCAACACAAATCCAGCACTTCAAAGAATAATTGGTGGAAAACTCCAACACAAGGAGGGAAACTACAACCTAGAAAAAGCAAGAAAGTAATCTTCCAAAAACCCCAAAGAAGATAGTTACACAAACATATCTCCACGGATGATAGCCCAAAAGCTTGGATTAGGGAAGACTCAACCCACAAAACACATGAAGCTCACAAAGAAGGACGACCAAGAGGGGATGCCTCAGTTCTACTTAGAACGAGAAACAAAAATGCTCAAGGGAGCAAATAGGGAAACAAAACATGGAACAGAAACTGAAGGAGGGGCCATCAGGAGACCATTCCACCTGGGTATTCACCCCATGTACAGCCACCTAATCTAAACACTGTTGTGGATGGCTGGAAGTGCATAATGTGAGGAACGTAATATAGCTGTCTCCTTAGAGGTCAGCCAAAGACTAACACACTCAGAGGACAATGTTCACAATTAACCACTGATATGATCAGGGGTTTCCCAATGGAGAACTTAGTGAGAGGACTGAAGGAGCAGAAAGGGTTATTGACCCCAGGTGGAAAGCAACAATACCAAACAACCAGAGCCCCCTAGGGTCTAAACCACCAGCCTGGGAACACATAGGGAGGGACCCAAGACTCCAGAGGTATATGTAGGGGAGGATGGCCTTGTGGGACATAGGTGGGAGAGGAGTTTCTTGGTCCCATAAAAAAAAAAAAAAAATGAACACACGGGGGGGGGGGAATGTGAGGGCGGGGAGGGGATAGTGAGGGGGGGTAGGTGCGGTCATTGCCTCATAGAAGCATGAGGAGGGGGATGGGATAGGTTTCTGGGTGGTGGGAGGAAGTAGGCTAAGGGGATAAAATCTGAAATGTAAATACTACAACCAATTTTAACAAGGGGGGGAGGGAAGTCTTCAGAACCAACATCTTTAAGAAAAAAAATGTCAGCCCCCTGGGGGTGGGAAATTTTTTTTTTTTTTTTTGATACTAAAACTTGTTCTGAGAATTGTATATTGCAGAATACACAGCCTTGGTGTGTCTACTCATCAAGCATTCTGAGCAGACCTGCCCAAACCTCTGATGTCCTGGAATTCCATCTGGATTCAGTGAAGACACAGCATCAGAGGCTTATCAACTTACATGTAGGAGGAGCTAAGGTGGGAGGAGTACTGAGAGGAAGAAAAAGAGTAAGAAGAGGAGAAGAAGAAGGAGAGGAGAAGCTAGGTGATGAAAGAGAGAAAGAGGGGGGAGACAGGGAGGCAGATGTTCATGTATCTCCACCAGTCAAAAACAGTTGTTATATCTAGGTCGGTCAGTGGGTTACACCTCTGAATGAACAATTCCAAACTTATAACGCTTATGATTAACATTATTTTTAAAAAATGTATAAATGCAAAAAGGAAAAGGGGGCATGGGATAGGGGTTTTCTAAGGGGGGGGATGGGGAAAGGGGATGGCATCTAAAGTGTAAATAAAATATCTAATAAAAAAAGAAAAAAAATTATAAACTTAATTTTTAGTAAAATAGATATGAATTGAATTGTAACATCACCTCATTTGAAACTTACAAGTCAGGATTTAAAATAGAGCCATTTATCCACTTCCAGATCTTCTCCTCTTGTACATAATTTAGTCCAATAAAAAATAGCTGTTCTTTTCCCTTTATAAAGTTCTGCACGAACCTCTATAATCAAAACAGAGGGAAAGACTTAAACTACAGCACGTTTATTCATGACTTACATTCTTCTATTACCTTCTAAAACATGATTACTCCTATTTGAAGTTTTCCTTGCTCCCCACCAATAATTCTCTCTACATTGAAGAAATTTTTCTCTATATATTTGTATTTTAATTGATTCATCCACGTTATTAACTCATAAGTCCAATTATTCTCTCACATTATGAACTCTTTAAAATGCAAGCCTCCAGTTCCTGAGCATAGTCAATTAGTTAGAGCCCAGAGAAGTTGACATAGCCTAAAGAAAGGCCTTATATTTTACTTAACAATATTGTTTAACAATTTACCAGTTCTTCTTTAGTTTCAATGTGCAACAAAGTGGCATCTTTTATAGAGCAGGCTGCTAGACCTTCTGTCCAAGGTTTGGAAATTTGAGAAATAAATAAGCATTTGTTCCAGTGTTGATGCCAGTGTCTCGGGCACTCTAGTATGGCTGATCTTCCTAGAGAAGAGAGAAAACATGTTCTATTTGTGCACTGTTTCTGCTACATCACAATCAACTACACACAGTAGGTACTTCACTAGTGCATGTGGGTGCTGTGGATGGCTCTGGTATTGTTTGTATTTTGATGTTAATTCTGCTTTCCTGGGACAGACTGTGGATGAAGAATGAGTCATGTACTCAGGTTACTTGTCAACCATCCCCTAATGAATAAAGGAGCCAATCATTGGTGGAGTAGGAGAGACTTCTGGGTTGGATAGGGGAAGAGAGAAAGAGGAGAGAGGGGATCTTTTTTGGATGGGATAGCAATAGGACAAGATGTAGCTACTAGTGTCTTCCAGCTTATGTGGCAAATCTGCCAGGATTCACCACCAGAGGATTTAGATTTAATATGGCTTACAAGAGTAGGATTCCAGTTGTTTTGCCCAGTGATTGATATTACCATTGTTTCTGAACTAAATTTGTGTGGTGTTTTCCTTCAAGGTGCGATTCAACTGGGTTCAAGAGAGAAAGGTACGGCAGCAAAGTGTGGGTTTGTCAGATGTGCAGTGAAAGGCCATAGGAGTTTTGAAGCATGGAGCTGGCGTGGTAGCGACCTGCCAATGGGAACTTAGAGAGCTATGTTGAGAGATTTTCAAGCTCTGAGTCAGAGTCTCCACAAGATAAGAACTGGCCTGTGAGATCACCTGGGTTGAGAGTAGCTGGGTGTAGCATGGGAAATTGGTGTTCTTTTTTAAATCTTCCCGCAATAGATGGTTCCTAATGTGGGGCAAGAATCCACTAGAAATTTAAGATTATTGGTCTGAGATTTAGGTTTTTTTAAGTGAGTAGCTGAGTAGCGCTGAGACAAGTCACACACACTCAAGCATAGGAACCTAGAAACTTCTCACAGGCTCTGAGGTCCCCTGCTATGGGGAATGTAGGCTGCTCTGAGCCAGAGAGCTGTAAAATGGAAGTTGTCAACTTCTTAGAGCAGAGATGGATTGAACTGTGAATTTATAAAATTGGATTTGCTTTTAGGAAAGATTCATATGCAGATTTTCTCCAAATCACGTGGGCATTTTGCCCATGGTTTGCAACTAGGATAGGGAAAATTAGGCACTGTCTCCAAGTAAAGAGGACAGTGATAATTACCTGCTATAACAAGTATTAATTAATAAATGTCTTGTGGCTCCAGGCAGAGAGATGAACAGATAGATGGTATAACAAGATGGCTGCTCTAGGCAGAGAGCTGAACAGAAAGATGGTATAACAAGATGGCTGCTCTAGGCAGAGAGCTGAACAGAAAGATGGTATAAAGATATATTCTTCTAATATGTCTTACAGGATACTCAAATTCTGTCTAATGTGGTCTCCACAGGAATTCTGGGCTTAAATCCTGCTTTGACTAGCTGCCTGCTTATAAGCAGGTATAGATAGAAGTGTGAATTAATTGTTTTTAAGTTGGTATAAATATATATTGCTCTAATACAGCCCACAGGATACTCAAATTCTGTCTAATGTGGGCTCCAGGGGAATTTTGGGTTATTATCCTGATTGGCAAAATAGAAAAGGCCTAAGAATAGGAACATATAGTATTTTAGTTTGCTTCATTTGTTTTGGATTGCTTTAATTTTCAAAATGGGTGTAATTTTGAGTTTTGTGGTTATATTATTCCTCTTGGAGAGATGTCAATATTAAGGTTTTTCTGGTTACTGGCTCAAGGAAATGCTGATTTGGGAGATAGGTTTTGTCTTTGCATTTGTAGAAAAGGTGATTGGTGTCTATACACCTTCCAGAGTAATATGGATCAGATTTGATAGAGGGAGACTCCCCACCCCCAGAGGACTAGATTCCAGAGAATCAAGCAAAAAAGTTATCTTCCTGATACTAAAATTTTGTTTTGAGATTTGTATATTACAGAATATACAGCCTTAATGAGTCTCATCTTCAAACATGCTGAACTGACCTGCTTGAACTCCTGATGACTTGAACTTTCAGCTGGATCCAGTCAGGACACAGACATCAGAGACCAATACAATCACAGGTGTGGCCTTCTTAAAGCTAACCAAATCCCCCATTTTCCCTACCCTCTCCCCCTACTTCAAATATATCTCAAAGCTCATATTCAGCTTGAAGAAGTTATGAAGAATTGTGTAGTACCAGTTCCCTGGACATTGGGACTGAAGGTGGTTATTCTAAGTTTGTCTTTATAGAAAGTATAGAAATGGTCATAATTGGAACAGGGAGAAAATGGCTAGAATTGATTGTATAGCCATAATCTCATTTGGTAGAAATCTTTATAATTGTTACTAGGTTGAAGTCATAGTTTCTTATTTTGGTACAGAATTTATTCTGATACAGAATCAAGATTTTTTTCGTATAAATTCCTTCTATTGATACAAAATTTTATAAGTGCAAGCCTAACACCCAGTCCTTCTATAAATGCCATTATAAACTGATCTGAGATGTTTAAGCCTGTGAGTTAAGGGCCAAATAGCAAATTCATGGCTCTGAGTTTATTGTTAGGGTGTTGTCAAGATATTTAATTAGAAATAGCTCACAGTAGTTAACAGAGAACAGTCCAGATTACTTTACATAGATACTTGGTTTTCAAAAACGTCAGAAATCCACAGAATTTGACATTTAGTATTATTTATTCACTTGTTGAAATAAATCTGCTCCCAACAGCTTCCCATTTGTGGATTAAAAGAAGCCACTAAGCATCTTACCGTTAGGTGAGGCTGTACATTGTGGCTAGGTGACTACTGGGCAGAAATTGCCAATCTTTCCTGCAGGCATGTACTGTTCTTGAAAGGACACAATTTACAGGTTAGGACAGCTTAGGTCTGACAAGACAGAATAGGCTAGTCTTTAATGATTCCTGCTTTTCTAAGGTCTGTCAGATGATCCTGGGCTAAAAGGCTGAAGACTGATGCTCTAACTTCCTGACTTACTGGGGCTGTGTAAGTAGACAGCTGTCTCTACAACTTGTCTCAGTTCTGGAAGGTGTAGTAAGCTTCCTATATCTTCAGATAACATTGGTCATTCTCAGATTTCTGGCTTGGTTGAAAGACTACTTATAGTCTCATAGCCAACCCAGGCTATTTACATTGAGAGAAGAGATTTGAGATGATGGTTTTCAGATGGCATACAATCTAAAGCCAGGATAAAAGTCAGGTATAGAATTATAAGTCTTTTAAGTTAGGATACATGGCAATGTTCCATTTTATTGACAAAAATGATGGATTGGGTGTTAGATCTATCCTGCACTTTATAAATTACAAAATGGTAATAATTGTGTTCAATTTATATCTGAGATAAGAGTCTTTTAAGTGGACAAAAATGGAGAAGTGTTGTGGATGGTGTTAATATTGTTTGTATTTTGGTGTTAATTCTGCTGTCCTGGGAGGGGCTGCGGACAAGGAGTGAGTCATGTACTCAGGTGACTTGTGAACCATCCCCTAATGAATAAAGGAGACAATCACTAAGGAAGTAGTAGGGACTTCCAGAGAGGAAGAGGGGGGCATCTTTTTTGGATAGGATAGCAATAGGGCAAGATGTAGCTACTAGTGTCTCCAGGCTTATTTGGTGAATCTGCCAGGATTCCCAACAAGAGGATTTAGATTTAATATGGCTTACAAAATTAGGATTCTAGTTGTTTTGCCCAGCAATTGATTTACCATTGTTTCTGAACTAAGTTTCTGTGGTGTTTTCCTTCGAGCTGCAGTTTGACTGGATTCAAGAGAGAAAGGTATGGCAGCAAAGCGTGGGTTTGCCAGATGTGCAGCCAAAGGCTGTGGGGATTTTAAAGCAGGGGGCTGGTGTGGTAGCAACCCAACAGTGGAAACTTAGTGAGCTGGGTAGAGAGACTTTGGAGCTCTAAGTCAGAGTCTCCATGAGATAAGAACTGGCTGGCGAGATCACCATAGTTGAGAGTAGCTGGGTATAGTGTGGAAAATTGGTGTTCTTTTTTAATATTTTCTGCAACATTTGGGAAACTAATGCTGCCATGTATCAGGGAATCATCATTAATGAGAAGAGATTCATTTTATATTTTGTTTTTATTAATTAACTTCAAACAGAGTAACCTGTTCAACACATTCATTAAATTGATCAAATACTCCATTTTTAACTGACACCTGCCTATGAGTGCTCCTGTGCTCCAGCACCAGCAGGCAGCAGGGCCAACTCTCATAGATGTCAAGGTCACACAACCCTCATAGATGTCAAGGTCACACAATCCTCATAGATGTCAAGGTCACACAACTCTCATAGATATCAAGGTCACACAACTCTCATAGATGTCAAGGTCACACAACTCTCATAGATGTCAAGGTCACACAACTCTCATAGATGTCAAAGTCATGCAGCTTCAACACAGTTCCCAGCACCAACTTTACAAACTGTGTGACTCTCCATGAGCTCTTAACATTATGGCTGTCTTCTCAGACAAAACCATGGTAATATAGTGTCTTCATGGAGGGCTGTTGTGAACTTTGACTGAGATAACTCACATTTTCTGTTACCTCTTATTCTCAGGAAATTTAAGCCACACAATTACCTGTTAGTCCAGTCCTGTTCTCTTGAACAGCCACACTGCATATTGGTGATTTTTGCACTAGGAATCTCACTAGTAAATAAGAAAAGCACACAGAAGAGATGAAATGGTGAGATGAATAGGAGAAAGGATGTTCTGTTTCTCACTTCAGACATTGGGGTTATTTCAACAGATCTGAACTTCTGGACTGAGGATAAAATGTCAGCAAACTAAATTAAGGGACAAGTTCTGAGGCAGGATATATGAATGAGTAAAGCACAGACCATGCGGATTCACAAGGCTCTGAGGTTGCATATGGTCCTGCTTGACAAGTCAACCTGTGGGCATGCTTGAATCAGTTGTTCACAGTCACTCCTGAGCTTGCTCATCTCAATCGCAACCACCCCAAGACAAGGTTTAGCAGGCATGTCAGAAGCAGATACTAACATGGGGACTTTGGGTTTCTTTATTATTGTCATCTTTCTGTAACAATATGACTTTTATATTTTATAGTTCAAGATACACATTTGCTATATCCAGTAATGGTTTCATGAAAAATTAAGAAGCATTGAAGAAATGTGAAGTTTTAGCAGAAAGCTCAGGAGCTTGTCCTGTAACATTACGTGGCACTGACCTTAGCCTAGGCTTAAGGCAACTAAGTGCTATAAAGAGGACTAATGTTTATGTGGGAAAATTATGAATCAAAAGCTCTTGCCTCACTTACCTAAGACACTGAGTCCAATCAAGCTCAAGAGAAGAAGGATTAGCCCAGCACAGCCAAATTTCAGAGCCAAATGATGCCAGTGTGGGCACCGACATGCATCTAAAAGTGCAAATATTATACTTGTTAAGTCCAGTTGAGAACTTCTCAGATAAAGATTAGAGGGGTTCATAACTACCGTAAGATCTCCCTTAACTACAAGGACTGTTTCCAGCACTCCTAGTAGACTGACTGAGCCTGAATTTAGTGCTACACTTCATTTTACCGAGAGAGAGAGAGAGAGAGAGAGAGAGAGAGAGAGAGAGAGAGAGAGAGAGAGATTTCTATTTTAACTTAGCCCATGATATATCTGGTAGTTATAACTTTCACAATTTGATGTATGACAGTATAAACAATTTTTTCAATTAAATGGAGTATCTGGAAATCTCACTTTTATTTAGAGGAATGAATTATTGCTTCTCTTTGGCATAAGTGGGCTGTCAGTATCTCTACTTTTGTAATGTGGGTCCATCACTGACTGAGTGAGTGTTCCTGGGACACAGCACTGGCGATTAATGAGTCACATCTTAAGCTAGATGCCATGATATCTCATCACTGAGGGCAGTGCCCAGCTTAAACTATTGAGTTACTTATCATGGCAGTTTTATAGTTAGTCATTTAAACTCACTGTTGAATGTAATAAAAGCTACAGACACTAAAATGGCAAATAAGGAGCACTGCGGTATAACATGACATACACTGTGTCTATAGAAGTTATGGAAGTACGATGATGTAACACTGTGGGAGTTCTGTGACCACCACAGCCAGTGCTGTATGATCTGCCAGAGGTAACAGGCAGTTAGGTTCAGCATGACTAAGCAGCAGGTGTTGGTTCAAAAAGGTTCAAAGCAGGTGTTGGAGTCTGACCCCAAATGGTATCTTTTAGGCATTTTGAAGTACAACAATTTGGTAAAAACTTCTCTGGTAATAACTAATCCAATCCTTTGTACACAATATAACTTAAAACTTGACTTCTTTGTAATTATATGTTATATCTTCCATAAAGATAAGTTTTATGGCTTGAGAAGCTCACTACACTTGTCTGGGAGATGATTCAGTGGAATCTCAGCCATATAGATATTGTAACAGTTACCAGAGTACTAACCATGTATAATCTCTCAGATTACACATCCCTTCTTTAAAGGAACAACCCTTTGTGTTTAACATTCCTGTTTCATCTAGTGCTTATCTGTGAGCACAGACCCTCCATGTCTCCCACATAACATGGCATACATTATATCTACCACACTGCACAGCCTAAACACTGTGTTTGATATCTCTGCCTTCTTTGGTAGTTCTATCAACAATGGGTGGCTTATGTATATTAAACAGCAAAATGTACTGAGTTTTGAAATGTGGTCATCAAGTATCATATCTTTATCTATTTAACTTTCTCCTAAACAATTAAAAATGTGGGTTGCATATGGGAAACAATGGTAGTTTTGTTTATAAAGATAATGAGAAACATTAGCTGGCTCTTCCATCTCTAATTTAATTAAAAACCTCTTTTGCTCTCATTTAATTTATAACAGTTCCATGTCTTACCTTTTTATGAATGGTTTCTAGATTTATTTGTTAGAACCAAGCATGGTACCATTTTAAGCCAACATTTCTTACTGCTTTTGGTTTTGCTTTGTTCTGTTTCTGAGATTGCTTTTCTGAGATTGCTTTTCCTGTAGCATAGGCTAGACCCAAACTTACTCTTAACTAATTAAGGATTAAGGATACCCTTGAACTTTTGATCTCTTTGTCTGCTTTTCCTAAATACTAGACTCACAGCTGTATCCCACCATATGGACCTATGTTTTCTTAATTTCTACAAATATAGATTATTCCTGGTTATGTTGGTTTCCTGTTGTTTCTATGTATTTCCTGGTATAAATGATAGCATGATTTGAGTTACAGGTTAAAATATTAGACAAGATATGCTTTAAAATATTTTTTAATTTTCATAGTATGGCCCAGAATTGCCTGTGTATCCATTTTCACTCTTTTTTTTTTTTTTTTTTGTCATCATCTTTGGTGCCTGAACTGTATAATTGAGAATGCAAACACAACAAAATGGTAGACCAGCTTTAGGATGCTGACAAATAATCATTAAGAAAGCTAAATTATGTTAAAATGTTCTTGAGGAAAAACCACTAGAAATTAAGTGAAGCAGAGAGAATAGAAATACTCCTAAGAGATAAGCGACAGATTTCCTCAGCCTTATGGTCCCTTCATATCTGAAGACCCAGTTCATTGCTGACTAAAAGTTTTCATACATAAAAAGTTGTAACTATTAAACACATATAGATTTCCCCATCATATTCTCTAGAGAAATACTTATAACAGCTATTTGTATGGCACCAAGATCATCTTAGACTCTGTGGTTAATCTATAGATTATCTAAAGAACACAGAGATATGCATATAGGTCTTGTGCAAATACCATATTTTATAGAAGTTATAATCTTATATGTGGCAGTTCTGCACACAGTCTTTTGTGGGCAGTGAACAATGCTGTGTGGTCTGAGGTGACAAAAAGCTGTCATGCAAGAAAATGGTGCATTGATTTTAAGAAATAGGACCATGGACTGTGATTCCTGCTGTGTAAAACATGTGTTGCTGGACAAGGAGGCAAAAGTGGACACACACACACACACACACACACACACACACACACTAAAACCTCAAAGGCCTCAAAGACACACTGAATATAAGTACAATGTATTTATATTAGCCCTGAACTTCTTCTGAACACTGATGTGACACAGAGTGACTAAGCCGAGATAATAAACACGTATTTCTCATTTTATGTATGTGCATTATTTTATGTTTCTCTCTTTTCTCACTCTTTCCACCCTTGAAATTCTAAGTGTTTTGTAAAATACTATTATCCTTATAAGTCACTATTTTTATGCCTTTTACTAAAGGCTAGTATTCAGAACCTTTATATTTCAAAATGATCACAATATAATGTAACATAATGTGGCATAATACAATATTGGGGACAATATGTCTAACCTCCATAAACCATAAGTTTCTTCATCTGTAAAATGACTGCTTCATAAACTTTTAGGATCTATGAAACAATTCTTATAAATTTAAAAACACGGTGTCTACTACAAAGAACCATTCACTACACAGTAATGCGTCCTCATTTGCCTTCCCCCTCCCAAGTGATGCTTTTTTTGTAAAACTGAAAGTAAAAGCTTATTTAAGTGATTTTAGAACCCACTATTCCTTCACGCTAAGATATAAGGAACTGAATAGGCATCCTGCCCTGTATGAGCTGTTCTGGAAGAGATTAGACTGAAGGGAACAGCCATTGATCACTGAAGAGGCCATGTGAGCTTTAGTCATGTGGAAGTAACTACTTCAGGCATTTTGGGTGTCCACAGAATGGTAAGTCATCTCCATTTTCCAGAATTTTCAATGGTTTGAATTCAATGTTCTGAATCTATGGAATGTCTTCCAAATCCCTTTCCACCTGTCACCATTCCTCCTGACTTGATCTCCACAATACACTGTGTGTTCCTCTACAACACCAAAGGCATGTTTTCCCTTTGAATTTGCAGGTCCAGCTTCCTAGAAGATTCATCTCTCAAATACTTTTTCTTGACCCCCTGGACCTTTCATGGCAGGACTCCAACATCATCTTTCAGAAGGCCTGCCTGGATGACTCTGTGTGCTGCTGTTTCTAATGTCAAACATCATTCCATTTCAATGTTTTCCTTGCTGTTATTCAACATCACACAATCTCTGATGCAGGTGTTTAATGATTGCACATATACACATTCATAGAAACTCTATAAGGAAAAGATGTTGACATTTGTTTAAACCTGGATCTTATCATTTTGTAAATTAATGAAACAAAGTGGGGTGGTTATATCTGAATGAGTGAGTGAATGAATGAATGAATGAATGAATGAATGACATTTGTAGATATTCTATCCATTGTATCATCAAAGAAAACGTTTTTTCGTTTGGTCAAAAAGCAGGTCACTGTTCATGTTTCTCCTTCTCTGCTTGTACCAGGATATAGAATGAACAAACTATTGCAGCAAGTTTGCAGTGTCTCTAATAACATTCTGCTGCTCATATTTTCAAATCATTATTCTTCAGGGTTCTTTTAACAAAGGCTGAATAGAAGAAGCCCTGTTCAAGTTTCATAATTATTACTTGGATAAAAAGCAATATGTAAGCTTTATCTCTCTGAAGCTGTAGAAAATCTGCAGGCAAGCTGTCCTACACCATCAACACCAACAGAACCACTGCTTAAAAGCAAAATTTTCTAATTAATTAGTCTGTCTGTGTGAGTGTGTGTGTGAGAGACAGAGACAGAGACAGACAGACAGAGACAGACAGAGAGACAGAGACAAGGACAGAGTGTGTGTGTTTCATAGTACAGATGTGTGTCTGTGTGTGACAGAGTACTGTGTGTGTGGCTGCAAGTGTGTACGTGTGTGTATAAGTGTGTTTTGTGCCTGTAGGTGTGTGTCTGTGTGTAATTTCAAGTATGGAATTTATGGGTGTGTGTGTGTGTGTATTGTTGTCTGCATCTGTTTGACTGCAGGTTATGCATACCACAGTAGGTGTAGAGATCAGAGAACAACTTCAGGAAGTGATTCTCTTTCCAGCAAAAACAGTGGGAATTGTCAGTGTTCTTACTTCCATTTCCATGAGCCCCCGCCCCTACTTTTATTCCAGTTTTCAGGTTTATGCAGCAAATACTTTTATCTAATGAGTCATCTCACCATCCCAAAGGAATTGCTTACAACTGTAAAAAAAAAAAAAAAAAAAAAAAAAAACCAGGAAGTCTTAAATCTAGAATGTATGCAAAAGAATAAATAAAGCCACTTACCTGGGGGGAGAGATGGGGATGATGCTTGCTTATACCCTGGAGACCTAAATGTCTTCACATTTCTGTAGACTCTTGATGTGTCCATTGTAGACAGAAAATGGGAACTGTGAACAGTGACAAATTTTAAGTTCTGAGAAGCAAAATTAACAAAAGGAAGTCTGCTGTAGATACTCTGTTGTCTGTGGCCACACCCACCAACACTTGTAGCTGAGGGTTTCTCTGTAGTTATTGCACTTGGTTTCCATTATGCCCACACAATTTAAATAACTTTATCTTTGAAACAGAAGATGTAACACGTGATCTACTCTGGATGGTTTGATTTTTTTTCTTCTTTAACCATCTGCTTTGAGTCACTCTTTCAAGGCCCAGGGTAAACAAAGCACTCAATCTTGAACTAAATTTTGAGGATCCTGTCCCACCACACTTCCAGAATCATTCTGTGCCATGTTGTGAAAATAAAACTATGAGAAAGTCCCTGGGGCCATTTTATAAGACTGGAAGCTCTAAAATCCTCCTGAAACATCCAAGCCACAAAACAAGCTGTGATATGTGGAAATAACATGAATGTGGTTTAAAAACAAAACAAAGAGTAAAATCATGACAGACAACAGGAAAAGCAATGAGGAGGGAGCCACATGTGCCTCTCAGCATTGTCCTGAAGGTCCACAGAGATGTGGAATGTTCACCTCAGTTAAGGACTTCATCTCTCAGAGCTACGAAGAGTGGAGGATTGAGTGAATGGGTGTGCTAACTCCTCCAAGGATTTTCAGGACTAGAGCCTTAGAGCAAGGACTACAAATACCCCCAAGTCAGACACTCTCATATCACAAGTGAAAAAGAAGAAAAAAAGCAAAGATTTCCTTAAAGAAAATTTCTGGGGGCAGAGTGGAATTAAACCAGGTGTTCACAATTACCTGGTAATGGCAGCAATCTGCTGGCTGTGAGTTCTAGGAGACTGGGGGTGTACAGACAACATGGGGCTCACACTCCATTTCCCATGACCTTGATGATTAAATCATGAGGGGAGTCTGTATGTGTGTGTCTCACAGCTCACTTAAGACTCAGTGATGTCCTCAAGTGTCATTGTTTGATGACAATCATTTTGCTCAATACCAGGCACAGGGCTCTGCCTTATGCTTCTTCATCTAAACCAAAAATTTGAGCAAGTGTGCAAGATTTTCCCAAAGTGTATGTTCTGAAGTCATCTGTGACTACTAGGAATTCAGAATAGCTCTGCTCAGCATAGGAGACTGAAGTAATATGGGTTCTGGTGTAGATGCTTACAAACACCTCTGTGCTACAAAGTCCGGACTAACTGGAACAAAAACAACCACAGATAAGCATCATTTGTCCATGTGCGTGTGAGGCAAACTGAGCACATGCTGGGTACAGAATATCAGTTGTATCACCAGCTACTGCACAGTAATGTAGCCATTTTTACACAGATAAAAAGAAAATCATCTGACAATGCACTCCTGGAGAACTTAGCTGTGCTAGTGAGCTAATGATGTCCTTTCATTACCTGATTGTCAGAAATGTGTGTACGTATATGTGTGTGTGTGTGTGTGTGTGTGTGTGTGTGTGTGTGTGTGTGTGTGTGTGTGCATATATATAAAATAAGAATTCAGAATTACCTGGACCTTGTCTCAATAAAACATATGGGGGGGGGAGAGAGAGAGAGAGAGAGAGAGAGAGAGAGAGAGAGAGAGAGAGAATGAGGCACAGGCAGATACACAGAGCATGGGAGAAAGATTGAAATGTGAGGTTACATACAAATAAGAAGATATTAAATCAAAGTCAAATGGTGAGTAATTGTACATTATCCAGTATTTTAGAGTATGGCAAAGTGTCTCAAGAAGAAATAAACACAAGTTTTTAACTTGAAACCTCTTTTTGTATCAAACCCTTCCAGATTATTAATGGAAGTTAGGATGTAAAAAAAAAAAAATAGAGTAATCATAAGTAATAATATTCTTAAATGTGAAAAGGAACATGATAAATGAATAATTTTATGCAAGAAGGTGAGAATATGAGCCAGAAAGTGGCAGTCATGAGTTAAGATCATATGCTTCAGGCTCAAAGTGCAAAGCAGTGGGTGCCATGAGCAGAATGGCTCACCAGGAAGCTACAAGAGCTCCTTGCTCCACAGAGGCATTGCTTGACGCATTGGCACACACACACACCAGAGCAGCTCTGTGGGAAGTTTGGACACTACCCAGGAGCTTGTACCCCAGTCCACTTAAAACTAAGGAGATATATTAGAGAACAGAGTAGGCAACTGAGGCTGCTCCCACACTTCATCCCACAGGGGATCTAGACAGAACCCTCCCACACTGTTGAGAGACAGACTTACCCAAGGATTTCTCAGAAGCACTAATGAAAGGCCATGACTTAACTCTATGTGCTTTCCCAGGGGTAAACTTGGCAGTACCTGTGTAGTGATAATTTTGTTTTTTTTTTTAAACACAAAAATCTTAAGTGAGTACATTTTTGTTTTAATCCCACATGTGAGTATGGGGCTGCTTCAGAATGTCCACAGAGGCTGATTATGATTTGCCTATTGCTCTAGGAGGGGTGTGATTTTGCCAATGAAGACAGTTTATGTTTGGAAAGTTGGGGAGTTTTGAGAGGGTATAAAATGCTAGAGTCATAAGAGTCAGAGGCTGGGGTACTGCTGTTCCACCTGCTGCTGCTGTTTGTTGTTCACTGCTGTTTGCTGAACTGTTGGTTGGAGATAACCTGATGACAAAGATCAAACTTGCCCCAAGGAACTCAATTCCCCCAATCAGCAGGAAGTAGTCTAACAATATCTATGCCCCCTTTCCCCTCTAGCCTTGTTTCTCTAGTACCTACTATTGAAGGGATAGAAGGAATGGGGATGGTGTAGGAAAGTAGGAAAAAGATCCAAATAAATAGTGAAAACGTTGGGTTATAAGTGGCACCCAGAATCAGGTAGGCAAAATGGGAAATCTGATTCTGATGATGTAGGGAAATGGCAGGAGATGCAGGAATGAATATTCCACTTCTAGATGTCAGCAAAAGGCTTCTCACAGCTACAGTAGATCCTCCAACCCCTGCAATTTGCTCCCAGAAGGAATTTTCTGGTTTTTTTTCTTCTATTCATAGTCTCTCTCTTAAAAGATTGTGAGAATGGCTGAGCACTTTAAAAATTTCCGGTGGAAATGAAGGAGCCTGAAAAACAACAACTAAAATAGAATGAATGGGAAAACAGAAAGGGTCTCTCTATTCTCTTGTTTTTGAAAGTGTTGCAGAGTTGGCTGTACAACTAGAAAAATTGTGAGTGGAGGTGAAAGTACTTGGGAATCCAGTAGAGCTGGAAAGGGGAAAATAAAAGTGCTCAGACCCTGTGACTGAACAGGGAGAGCTTCCTGGAAAAAAGAAAGAAGAAAGCAAACCCTGCCACAAGGCAGGGATCATTGGTTTCCCCTGTAACTGAACAGCACACAGTTGCTAATGGGGTGGATCATGATTATGATGCAATAGTATACTGTCCTATAGAAACGATAGATCCGAGGTGTTTTAAAGAGGCTATGATTTCCAATGGAATGCATTTACCCTGTGTAAAACATGTATTAAGTAACTGGACTATGCAAAATAGAAGATTGGAAGGGTCTGGCAACAGCTGTGCTAGAGGCCAGTCAGCAGTTAGAAACTTTGTCATGGTGGAGGGAGGAAGCGCTGAACACTTAACAGTGAAACAGAGGAAGTAGAATGAACATTGTCAAAGATGATTTGCTTGGAGAAGAGTGATTCTCTGATTTACAAGGAAAGATTTGATTTGAAGACTCTGTTATAGAACAATGTTGCTTAGTGGCTTTAAGAGCTTGAGATAAAGTTGAAGAGCCTGGGAAAAGGTCCACGTTCTTTACAGGGATTGTACAGTCTTCTGGGGAAAGAAGACTTCATACATTTCTTTAAAAGACAGGATTCAGCTGTGAATAAAAGGCATACTATACCTTGATGCAAGACAGGTGTTAATAGAGACCCTTTGGTTTGAGAAAGTGAATATCAAATGTAAAAGAGATATCAGACTATTAAAGGCAAAAGCAATGTCAATGGACAAGTGGATAAGGTTCTCAATATTGGTTCTTGAGTGTATCATGCTAGTATCATAGGACAAGCTATTGCTAAGTGTCTCCTATCCAAATGCCCAGTGTTTCAATTGAGGAAAATTCAGTCATTTCCAAAAACAATTGTGGCCATGCTGCTAAAAGCCTCAGATATCAAAATGTCCAGTGCATTAACTGTGAGAAATATGGTACCTTCTACCAGAGAAGTGTACAAGCCATCTCTTACAAGAATGGGTTTTTGAAGAGAATGCTTTTGGCTTCCTAGGGTTTGTGGATGTTGTGGCAAGGGATACCATTGGACTAAGGATTGTAGGTTTAAGAGGTATAACCAAGGAAGCTTCTTGACAACTGGAAATGAAGTGAGAGACCTGGAAGCTCAAGGCTTCACAGGGAAAGTATGAAAAAAGTTTAAAAGACCAAGTAATAGAAAAAAAAATCTTACCCCTGATCTCAAAAAGCATTTAATTCATTGAAAATGTCTATGATTTCTCACTAAATATTTCAAGAAAATACTCCCTTTCCCCTCTAGCCTTTTTTCTCTAACTAGTGTCGGAGGGTTGTGTTAGTGGCATTTTAAAATGAGCATGTTATAGTTTTCTCTGACCCAGCTAGCTCTCAAATAGTTCTCAAAAAGACTGAACTATTTTATTTATTTATCAAGCTTTAAGGGCACAGGAACTCAGCAGTTATTCTTCTATTTTACTGTCCTATGCTAATCTGGCTACCTCCAGCCAAAATCCCCAAAATTTTATGGCTTCTCTGCTCCAGATATTTTTCTAATGCTCTCTCATGGATTGTTGGGAGCCAACTCCTAGCAGAAAGCGGCTATCATCTTTGCAGCCATCTCAAGCCATATACCCTGACATGAGACTTGTTTTTCAACAGCCTACAACAGCTGAGCACACTCTGATAAACATCTTCTTTATCCCACATATCTTGTTCTGCTGTTTAGTGCCCCAAGCTGCAAGGCTAGGATTTTCTTTCAGTAGATGAGACTTGAGACTTGATCAAACCCTCTGTCTTTTCTCAATTCTTTGTGTTTCTTACCCCTCCATCCCCACTCTCTCTCTCTCTCTTGCTAAATCCTTTTGTCTGGTCCCCTTGGACCAGAGCACTTAGCCCCAAAGTGTGGGGCACAATGGCCCCCAAGTGAGGGGCAGTGTGGGCTTCAACAATGGATTCTCTCCTGCTCCCTCCCCTGGCTGGCAAGAAGTCCCACCCTATTCTCTCTCTCCTCAGTCAGATCAGGGAACAACTGGGTAACTAGTGTTTACACAAGACTGAGACAGGAGATTCTCTGAATAACGACTGCACCAAGATACAGGGAAGACAGAAATCAGCACTTGCATCCTCACACAGTGCACAGTAACGTTATGTCTACTGGGCTGGAAGGGGTAGGAGTGCTGTAGGGAAGTAGGAAAGAGAACTCTATAAATAGCCAAAAAGTTAGGTTATAAGCCTGTCTGGAGCTGGGGTCAAGACATCAAAGGACTTGTGGTTTTGGTTCCTGGGAACTTGTCTTTTTCACATACAATACTAGGCTTACCAGCACCAAGGCCACTGTATACTTGGTCTGTCATGCACTTTAGATTCTCCATATTTCCTTTGTGCATCACTGCTTGATTAGCTTCTGGTGGACTTCTTCCTATTGCATGATTGCTTTCTTCTGACTCTGTCCCATTTCTCGCCTGGGAATAGGGTATGGGGTGCTGTATTTATTAATAAGCTTACTTGGCATAAGATATAGCTTCTGCAAGACCTCCCAAGCTTACCTGTTCTATCTTCTTTATTTCTGACTCCATAGGCCTTCCTGCTCAGGACCATTGTCACTGAAGAATGACACCACAGGGTCACCACAGAGAGGCCATTTGTCAATGAAACAAAACAAGGGGCATGAATGAAATGCTGTGGTTTGCTTGCAGACACCTGAGAACTGTTTCTGTCTTGCTATATGTAGATTACCTATCTATCCCAAGATCAGAGTCCAAGATAATAGCAGTCACAGTTCATAGACAGACAGTAGAGGGAGGGAAGCAAGAAAATATGTTTGAGAAATAAAATAACTTCAATCTGAGGGAATATTCCCTCAAATGAAGAGCCCATATAAACACTAAAGAGAGGTGGTTTTCCAGATTCCCAAATCATAGGGAAAAAAATCAATTTATGCTGATACACAGAAACACCAAAAAATGGTGCAACCAAAGAAAGAAAAGAACCCATGACTATCTAGGACATAGACCCTGAGGTGGTTTGAGTAGGAATGCCCCCCCTGGATCATGTGCTTGAAGGCTTATCCAGCACAGAGTGGCACTATAAGGAGGTGAGGCCTTGTTTAGAAAGTGAGTCACTTTGGGGGCAGGATCTGTGGTCTCATATGCTCAGGCTACACCCAGTGTGCTGTTCAGTCTCCTTCTGTCTCCTGTCAATCAAGATGTAGAACTCTCAGCTCATCCTCCAGCACTATGTCTGTCTTTATGCCACCACGTCTTCTGCCATGGCAACAGTGGACTAAACCCCTGAACCTGTAAGCCAGCACCAATTGAATGTTTTTCTTTGTAAGAGTTGCCTTGGTCATGGTGTCTTTTCACAGAAATGAAACCCTAGCTAAGACAGGCCCTAAAAAGGAACCCACTATTAGTGTTTTATATAACCAGCCACATTGTCAGACTACCACCTAAATGTCAATGTTTATACCCATAGATCAATGTGCCCCTCCACCTTAGTCTGAAAAGATTCCTTTTGCAGTGTGCCCAGGGTAAGTGAGCAGGGCAATAACCACAATGAAGGCAATAACCAAAAATTCAGCACTACCCATTGATATAGCTGAGGTGGCAGTTGGCAAGAATGGCAGGATAATATTAACTTTTAATAACAATAGGGCATAGTTATAGCATATATATATTTATATATATTTATATATAGTTATATACAGTTATATATAGTTAAATATAGTTATATACTGTTTGTATTTGACCTAGGAGCCAAAATCATTATGATTACAGAAACAAAGTACAGAACAGCAAAAGTTCATGCTAAGGACTAAACTTTCCTGAGGCTCAGGCTGACCCTTAGTTTTATCATTAAGTCCATCACATTAAGCAAGTGCTAAATCTCAAGACCTGAGCAGAGGTGGGGATAAAGGAGCCACACTCACAGGAGCAAGAGCAGTAGCAGCCAGGCCCAGGCCCTGGTTGAGGCAGGAGCTGAAAGTGCTGACGTCCATCTTGAAGCATGACCACATGCATTTCTACATTACCAGTGCCTGCTTGGGCAAGTGGAGCTGTAAACTCCTGCTGGCCTGAGCCAGAGAGGTGAGGACAGATTAGCTCACAAATGCTACCTCCCCTCACAGGATTCTGTGCCTGGAGTTGGGGGAACCCCTTCCATATCCACTACAACATCACAGAATGTTACCCTGATGTGGGCATTCCCCTTCTGGTGGGTGGAGTCTGCTCTCTTGGAGGGGCTCTGTTGGGTTATCACCACCCATCAGCCTGGCTGGACTGACTGATGGCTGATGTTTTATAGAATTGGATACGGGAATGGACCAGGAGAAATGTCTGATAATGTGTTATTTGAATGTCACACATCCAACTCTCTGATGTCTCCCTAAGGAGAATACAGAGTACAGACCCATTAGGAATTCTTCCTGGCCTAGAGTCAGTTTGTCAGTCACAGATTCTGCTCATTTGTTAGAAGGACATAGGCCTCAATGGAGCTCTGACTTCTTCAGTGGCCTCAAAGGCTTCTGTAACATTTCCTGATGAAAACATCCTCCAAATTATTGGAGCTATGGGCTAAAACTGTGGAAATGTTGCAATGTATTTTTTGCCTTGAAAAATCTAGGGATCCTGTGTTAAAGCTGTTGGACAGACATGCTTAGTGTCAGTCACACCCTGACCTCAGTCAGCATCCAGGCAGGGAGCTCACTAAGGAGGTAAGAAACCAGAGCTCTTGCTGGTGTTTCTGAACTCTGGCCAGGAGAGAAGCAAAGACATTTCCTGTTTCAGTGAGAATCAGAACTGTCCATCTTTGGTGCCTCTACTTCTAACTCTGCTTGACCTATTTTGTCTCCTGAATTAACAGTGTAAGCTTTGATCTGTGTCTCCTCCCTTAAAAGCATAAGCTTTGAGTCTTGTGTCTCAACTTTTCCTTACTTTAAGCTGAGGCTCACTGTTGTCTTGGAGTTTGGTTGAAAATTAACAAATGCAGTAGTAAACTTTAGCTGGAGCACACACACACACACACACACACACACACACACACACACACCTTAGTTTTTTGAGACAGGCTTTTTCTGTGTAGCTGTGGCTATCCTGGAATTCAATTTGTAGACTAAGCTGGCCTTGAAATCAGAGATCCAACTTCTTCTGCCTCTTGAGTTCTAGGATGAAACGCATGTGCCACCAAGCCCAGCTAGAGACTTTTATAATGTAATTTTTATTCAGTAAAATTGGCTCATTTCTTCCATATTTCCATGAATTTTGAGAATATGTATAACCACATTCACATCAAGATATAGACCCAGATCCCAGTTCCCAGTACCCAGTGTCCTTCTGTAGACACACCTTTCCTCTGTACCCAGACCATGGCACCCTTCTCTTTGTGCTCTTACACACTTGTTTTCAAGAACACCATGGAGATGGATCCCTGCAGTAGGAATGCAGCTGAGAGTCATCCACAGTGCATTCAGCAGCTGTGCATCAAATACCAACACAGCTGGATATGGTAGAAGATTCCAGAGCAGGAGGGATGTGAGGCAGGAGCTGGGATTGCACAAGATGAGTCTCAAACCCTAAAAGAAAGACAGTGTTACAAACAGGTCAGGGGAAACTAACAGGAAACTGGTGGGTAACGTGTGCAAAGAGAACAGGATACTGACAGGTAGAATTTCCCAGCAGAAAACCAGTGTTCTGAGGTCAGATTCTCTAGCTAAAGTGCAAGAGGATGTGTAGGCATAAATTTTTTACAACCTACTTTTAATAAGTTTTCCATCTCTCTCCAGCCCACCACGCAGCAGAGATACTGTAAGAGAAAACTTATTAGGATGTGGGGGGTGGACGTGTTCAACAGGAGTTCTTTGAGGCTCAATCTTCTTTGTCAGGAGTTCAGTCCTGTAGCAAATATCAAATAAGATCCAGGAATTGCAGACCAATCCTCTAGGCAGGCAGACACCAGGCATGAACCAGCAGCAACTGTTCAGTCTTCTCAGCAGGCAGAAACCAGGCATCTACAGTTCAATCCTGAAGAACTCACCAGGCTCACTAAGCGGCCTGAGTCAAGGCCACAGAAGCAGCAAGCTACTGCAGGAAACTCACCAGCAGTTCTTGGGTGAGAGTCTCTCAATGGCAGTGTTACCACAAGTTGAACTCAACAACTCTATGTAAGGTGAACCAATACACACAACTGAGATGGCAGAGAAATACGTTAAGGATAACTTGAGATGACCAGGAAGTCCTAGTTTAATGACCTCTGGGAACAGGAAGCTGAGGAACATCTACTCAGCAGAAGATATGGACAGGTGCATGTATGACATCCAGTTTTCCCTTTTCAATCACTTTCCCTAGACCTAAGTAATGTTGGCTTGCTCTGTCACAAGCTCAGCAATATTTGAGATTTGCAAAATACAAGGTTTAATTCACAAAGCTGCTGTAAACACAGGCAGGTCTTTAAGTAAACACAGTCAATTCCCTTGTGAATAGGAGGACCAGGGCTTATAGTAAAAGTAATCTTTTTCCAAAAATGCTAAACTGCTTTTCTCTATTTCACCCTATGCTTAGTAACATTGGGCATGTTTAATGTATGTATTTACTATACATGTATCATTTTTGTTCAATTTTTGGATCATTTTTTAAAATGAGTATGTGTTTATAATATGTATACATTTTATTAGGTGTGTATGCATGTGCACTGTAGAGTGGCCAAAGTGGACACTTCTTAGGTAGAGAAAGGATGATATCTTTTCTGCATAGGATGCTAAGACAGTTGGTTCCTATGGTGAAGCATCCCAAGGTGATAAGCTCACACCTCATCCTGTGTACAACTGAATCAATATGGATCACAAACACAAACATGAAGTCTATAAATTTAAATCTACTAGAAAGGTTAAAAAATAAATTTCTGAGTGAGAATTTGTCTTAGGAAAAGGTTTTTTTCACTTGTTCTCGGAAGGAGAGCGCTCCCTTAAAGAATCCACCTCCAGTTTTCCTTCTGCTAACCTAACATCTTGAAGGCCTAGACTGCTTCTGTCCCCTTTAAAAGAAAATTCTCTTTCGGCCCCGCCTTTCGCAGTGGCTGATGGTATCTTGGACAGGTCCGCTCCTGCCTCAGTCATTATCTACATGGAAGTTGCTGCTGACATTTCCCTCCCTAGAAAAACTTTCTCCAAAACCTCCCAGTAATGAGTCTTTAAAAAGCCCCTGTCCTGCTTTGTGCGCTTTTGGGGACATTGGCAGTCTGCCGACCACGGATGAAACGAATCTTGAGGGAGAGGCAGCCTATTATGAATCAGATGGTTATTACAACCCGCAAAAAAACAATCAAAATTGCCTTAGCCTCAGCTCCCCCACCGACAGGTGTTGCCACACTCCTGTCCTTTATTCCTCAGCCATCTTATGAAATTCTAGATGCAGTCTTTGACCCACCTGCTATGTCTGATGCACGCCGCCAGCTGACTACTGATGTGGCATTTTTTGCACTGAGTGATAGAGACCCAGAAAGAGCAGGTCCAGCTGATCAGGGACCACAAGCAGCTGGAGGCAGAATTACTTACCCTTATGAGGCATCCTTAACAGCCAAAAAGGAGGCCGCATCGCCTGTAGGTGGCAGCGCTGCCCGCGGTGCAGAGAGCTCTCAACTTTTTTCTCAGAGAAAGCCTCCGCCAAATCTAAGAAAAAGAGAGTGCTGGCTTTACCCCTTTCCCTAAAAGAGGTGGAAAAATAATTTCTAGAGATTCCCCGTCCCCACGGACTGATTTGGAGAAGGGACAGGAAGCGAGCAGCAAGGAAGCTATTGATGATGAACTTCAACCTGATTCGCAGGGAGCAGAAAATCTCCCACTACCTGAACCATCCCCAATTGAGCAGAAGGAAGCCCCACCCTCTATTATTACAAGTGCTTAATTTCAAGATTTTGGAGAAACTTAAAGCAGCAGTGTCTAACTATGGTCCTACAGCCCCATTCACATTGGCACTTTTGGAATCCTCCATGGAAGGACGGCTCACGCCTTGGAAGGTTTCCCAACTCAGTAGGGCTGTGCTCTCTGGAGGAGACTTTGTACTTTGGAACTCAGAAATGGCACAGACTGCAAAAGAAATTCAGATCAGGAACTGTCTGCACCCAGACACTAAGTAATAGACAGAGAGAAAGATCTTGGGCGAGCCGCCTTATAACACCTTGGAAGCCCAAATGGTTTTTCACCCGGGCTTCTGGCTCAAGTCCACCAGGCATGCCTAGCAACTTGGAAAAAGCTGCCCCCAAGATCAGGCTCTTCCGCTGCTGCTCTTACTAAGGTGATGCACGGAGCAGATAAGTCCTATAATTCCTTTATTAGCCGTCTTACAGAGACTGCCAAGCACCTGTTTGGGGTGCAGGAGCCTGAAAATCCCGTTATTAAACAGCTTGCCTTTGAAAATGCCAACCCTACTTGTCAGAATATTCTGAAACATCACCATTCTAAGTCACTGGTAGAATATGTTCCTCTCTGTGCAGGGGCTGGAATGAGCCACGCTATAGGCTTGGAGATTAGTGCAGCCCTTCAGAGGGCAGGCTTAAGAGGCTTCCAAAAAATCTGTTAAACTTGTAGGCAGCCTGCTCATCTTTGGTGAGAATATTCCCATCCTTTCCAGTTTCGGGGACCTCCCATTGGGGGCCAGAGGAATGACCCCCTGGCACAGGTGTTACCGACCACCTTGTGCCCCCTCTGCCAAAAGGGTAAACATTTGGCCAGAGACTGTAGACCCAAGACAGACAGGGATGCCCCTTACCACCACGGTTTCCAGGAAACTTCCTGAGGGGACACACCCCAGCCCCCACCTCCAGAACAAGCCCCAGGGCGATAGGGTTTGTTCCTCAACAGATTTCACATCACACACTCACCCCGTTATCCAACAATACAGTCCCCAGTGGTCCGTTGCCCAGCTCTGCAGAGCCACAAAAAGCAGCCCAGGACTGCTGTGCCACCTCCACAACAGTATTAACCCCAGAGGAGGGCATTCAGGCCATGCCTACTAGCTTACAGGGCCCTCTACCACCAAATTCTTTTGGCAGAGCCTCAGGTTCCTTAAAGGGACTCCAGATTACACATGGAGTTACAGATCCCGACCACCAGGGGGAGATTCAGGTTCTTGCCAGTGCTACAGAAGGCCCTTTGCTCATACCTGCAAAACAGACCATAGCCCAGTTGTTGCTTTTTCCCAAGGTTACTACTAAAAACCCCTACCTTAAAGACACCAGGGCCCCCTGCGACACAGGAATAACAGAAGCCTTTTGGGCCCAAAAGATTACTTCCTCTTGCCCCATGCTTACTTTTAGATTAAATGAAAAAACATTTTAAGGTCTCTTAGATTCAGGTGCTTATGCCACTGTCATCTCTGACAGGTTTTGGCCAGCTGCTTGGAAGTTGAGTAATTCAGCCATCCACTTACAGGGGACTGGACATTCCAAAAACCCTCAAGTCAGTGCTCAGACCTTTAACTGGGTATATCACGAAGGAAATTCAGGCACAGTAGTCCCCTATGTGGTTCCAGACTTGCCAGTCAATCTCTGGGGTAGAGATAATCTCTCCCAAATGAATGCCTTCATGAGCATCCCAGTGACGTGGTGACAAGACAAATGCTGGCTCAGGGGTACCTAGCAAGACAAGGATTAGGAAAACAGGCACAAGGCATAAGAGAACCTCTGGTTGTGACACAGAGAGCTGACAATCGAGGCTTGAGATCCCAGCCTCAGCTTTTCCCCTAAGGACCACAATCATGCCTGCCTCCCAGACTCATGCAGAAAAAATTTTTTGGAAAGATACTACACCCATCTGTGTTGATCAGTGGTTGCTAACACAAGAAAAGCTGGTTGCTGCCAGGCAGTTGGTGCAGGAACAGTTGGCAGCTGGCCACACTGAGCCATCTTCTTCCCCTTGGAATCCCCCAATTTTTGTTATTAAGAAAAAGTCTGGAAAGTGGAGATTCTTACAAGATCTCCGTGCAGTTAACAGAGTTATGATTCCTATGGGAGCCCTGCAGCCTGGTCTTCCATCTCCTCCTGATATCCCAGCAGATCTCTTTAAAATTGCCTTTGATTTTAAAGGTTTCTTTTTTACCATACCTCTTCATCCAGATGATTGTCATCATTTTGCATTCAGCATTCCTCAGGTTAATTTCCAAGGGCTGGTGGACCATTTTCATTGGCGAGTCCTCCCTCAGAGCATGGCAAATAGCCCTACCCTAGCCCAGAAGTATGTTACCCATGTAATCCAACCTGTCAGAAATGCCTGGTCACAAACATACATTCTTCATTACAGGGATGACATTTTACTGGCTGCACCTAATAGACAGCAAGCTCTCTCGTGTTTTCAACAACTTCAGGAGGCACTGAATTCACAGGGACTTAAGATTGTTTCTGAAAAAAATTCAGATGAAAGATCCTTATTCCTATCTGGGGTATGAACTCGAGGTGGGACACATTTGTACCCCAAAGGTTGAGCGTCAGCTTTCCTCCCTTAAGACTTTACATGATTTTCAACAGTTGCTTGGGAATCTTCAGTCTGTTCATCCCTGTTTGGAGATTCCTCCTGAGGTTCTAGTTCCTCTTGATGAGCTTCTTTCAGGAGACACCCATCCTTTCTCTCCTCGAACCCTTACACCCCAAGCCATTTCAGCCCTACAGCAAATAAGTCAGACCATATCTTCCCAAATCGCATTTCAACTTCATTACACTATTTCACTTTATTATGTTGTTTGTGCTACAACACATACTCCAGTGGGGGTCTTTTGGCAACAGTTCCAGACTCCAGCAAGAAAGGGATGTTCTTTGTTATGGGTATATCTGCCCTCAAGTCCAAGCAAGGTTTGGGAACCTATTATTCCTTGTCTGGCACCCTAATTGTTAAAGGAAGAAAAATGTCCAGACAATATTTTGGTAAGGATCCTGATGTTTTTATTGTTCCTTACACATCGGATCAAGTGAAATGGCTTCTTCAATCCAATGATGATTGGGCCATAGCCTGCACCTCCTTTGCAGGCACCATAGACAATCATTATCCAAATGATCCCCTTATACAATTTGTAAAGATGCATTCCTTGACTTTCCCCAAAGTCACCTCCAAGACTCCACTTCTTGAGGGCACCTTGTTATTTACAGATGGTTCCTCAACAGGCAAAGCTGCCTATGTTTTACAAGATCAGGTTATTTCAGTACAGTCCCCATATACCTCTGCCCAGCTGGTAGAGTTGTTTGCAGACCTTCAGGTTTTTAAAACATTACCAATGACTCCATTTAATTTGTATACTGATAGTGCCTAAGTGGCCCAGTCTATTCCTGTTTTAGAGACAGTCCTATATATTAGACCTGCTTCTACTGCTTCCAAATTATTTGTAGAAATTCAATCTTTAATCATTAAGAGGACAGCGCCATTTTTTGTAAGACACTTGAGAGCCCATTCTGGCCTGGGTGTCCTCTATCATATGGAAATGACCTGGCTGATAAGGCCACTCATGCAACATTCTCCACCCTACTTGATTCTATAGATTTGGCAAAATGGGCTCATGCTTTACAATATTTAAATGCCTCTACCTTGTGCCAGATGTTTAAGATTTCTAGAGATCAAGTAAGAGAAATTGTTACGTCCTGTGGTGGATGTGCCACTCTATTACCAGTCCCCCACGTGGGAGTTAATCCTAGAGGACTTGTCCCTAATGAAAGATGGCAGATGGATGTTACTCATTTCCCTTCTTTTGGAAGGATAAAATATGTGCATGTTACAGTTGATACCTATAGTGGCTTTATGCACGCATCTCCCCTTTCTGGAGAAGCATTGTATGATGTGATATCACATACATTACAGTGCATGACTGTCTCGGGAAAGCCACAGATTATTAGAACTGACAATGGCCCTGATTATACAGGAACTAATTTTCAACAGTTTTGTTCCCAGTTTGATATCAAACATGTTACAGGTATTCCCTATAATTCTCAAGGCCAAGGCATTGTAGAAAGAGCCCATCAGACTTTGAAAAATACGCTTCAATGCCTGGCTGAAGTTACAGATGCTTATTCTTCCTTGACGCCTCAAAACAGGCTCAATCATGCTCTCTTTGTTCTCAACTTCTTGTCACTGGACAATGAAGGCAGGTCAGCAGCTGACCATTTGTGGCATCCTAAATCACAGGATTCTCACGCATTAGTGCATTGGAAGGACCCCCTTACTGGACAATGGATAAAAACAGATCCTGTCCTTATCTGGGGATGAGGGTCTCCCTGTATATATACAAAGAGAATGCTGGCCCAAGATGTCTACCACAGAGGCTTGTGAAAGCTGTTAACCCACCTGTGTCCAGAATGGAGCAATGGTCTCTCCCTGAGACAGATCTCTGTTGGGGGCCGACTTTTAGCAGAAAGCGGCTATCAGCTTTGCAGCCATCTTGAGCCATATACCCTGACATGAGACTTGGATTACAATAGCCTACAACAGCTGAGAACACTCCGATAATCTTGGTTTAGATACCTTGAGATTAAAGGTGTGTGAGATTAAAGGTGTGTGACTTAATAGTATACTTAGAAGTATAGAGATCAGAGTTAGAGACAAGACCTAAGGGCATGATTAAAGGTGCAACTTAGAGGCGTGGCTTAGAAGTAAGACATATAAAATGCAGAGGCAGACAGTAGCATTCAGACATTAGGGAGACACAGCAGAGAGAAGACATTAGGGAGACACAGCAGAGAGAAGACATTAGGGAGAAGAGAGAGAGAGATTCATACACATCAGACATTAGGTAAAATCTGGCCTCACCCTCGCTCTTGCTGAACCCCCGACCTGAAGACCGGAGCGGCAGCTTGGACCGGGATACAGTGGCCGCCCAAACGTGGGTCGGCCCGGGCCTCAACATTTTGCCTGGGCTGCAACATTTATTTTGGCCACCCCAACTTGGGGCTAGTGCGGTCCCCAACAGATCTTTTTTCTTTTCCAGATGCTGCTCCAGACAAGAATGTTCATGATCCTGTGGCTGACCAGAATGATCATCAACGCTCAACTGCCTGAACCTAAGGCCCCTAATAGACACATCCCTTGGAATTATGCTTGGATAGTCCTCTCAGAAAGGGATGATGTTGTCTGGGCTGCTTCCAAAACTTCCATCAGCATTTGTTGGCCAACACACCTTACTCCAGATCTTTGTAAACTGGCACAGGGAGAGGCAGCCCTTTTGGGTCTTCAACATCAGCTAGATCTGTACAGTGACCCAGAGAATAATGCACCCAACACTCAGATTACTACTCCTCAACATACTTGGGTTTTAGTTCTTTGGCCAGTTGACCCTGGCTGTGATAATTCTGTCAGCTGAATCTTACTTCAAGATAAAGATTTTTATGTTTGCCCACTGCTCCATCATGGCTGCTCAGTCCATCATAAGTGCAGTGGCAAAAGAGATTTTTTTTTGGTGGTTTTTCAAGACAGGGTTTCTCTGTGTAGCCCTGGCTGTCCTGGAACTCACTCTGTAGACCAGTCTGGCCTCAAACTCAGAAATCTGCATGCCTCTGCTTCCCAAGTGCTGGGATTAAAGGTGTGCGCCACCACCTGCTGGCCGGCAAAAGCGATTTTTATTGTGCCAGTTGGAGTTGTAAGACCTTGGGGCTGGTTTATTGGAATCCTACCTCCTCCTGGGATTATATTACTGCCTCACGAAATTTTTCACACTCTCAAAGCCTTATAGATGCCAATCCTCTTTGTAAGGGTTCCAACCATGTCACATGGCGTTGGTGCCTCCCCTTGTCCATTACATTTACAGACCATGCCAAGTCCCAAGATTAGACATGGGGATTTTCATGGGGTCTCTGCCTTTATAAATCAGGCACAGATACTGGCCTTACCTTTACAATTAAGCTCCTCAAAGAACCAGTTCATCTAAAATCACCAGTTCCTATTGGTCCCAACCTGATTCTAGTTCCCCAAGCACAGCCACCTAAAAGACCTGACCCTCCATCTCCTACAAAAACTGCTCATATATTCACTTCAGTAACTTCCCATTCTCCCAAAGCTGAATCTCCCAAAGCTGATACTCCCCTCTTTGCTCAGATGGAGAATCTTGTTCTTACCTTGGTGAATCAGAGCTTCCTGACACTTACTGCCACTTCCCCTGATCTTGTTGATGATTGCTGGTTGTGTTACCATTCTCAACCACCTTTCTATGAAGGCATTGCTGTTTCTGGCAGCTTCACACCAATTACTCCAATCACTGTCACTGGCCACCCAGAGAGTGGAATGGTTTATCCCTCTCTCTGGTCTCGGGATTGGGCTTCTGTGTGATTCTTAATACACCCCCTCCACAGTATACTCACCATTGTAATGTTCCCCTTAAACCTGCTGTTAGTAGCCAATATTTAGTTCTACCAAATGATGTTTAGTGGGTTTGCCTTGATTGTCTCACCCCCTGCATTTCAGCCAGGGCCTTTTCGGCTGAGATTTCTGATTTTTGCATCCTTGTACAGTTGGTTCCTCAATTGGTTTATTGCCCTTCAGAAGAGTTTTTTTCATTTGTGGGATAAGTCCACTGAGTCTTCTCCTTTACTGGATCACCAGCAAAGAGAGCCCCTAACTGCCATGACCATTACAATCCTCCTGTACGGGGACTGGTGTTTCCTCATATGTTCTCTCCAAATCTAGGTATCAAGAACTCAATATCACTATTGACAGAGATGTTCAGCATCTTCAACAAGGCATCAACAACCTCTTAGATTCCCTCTCTTCTTTGGCTGAAGTTATCCTCCAGAATCTTAGAGGACTTGATTTACTCTTTTTACAACAGGGAAGACTATGTGCAGCTCTTAAAGAAGGATGTAGCTTTTACATAGATAAGACAGGGATGGTTAAAGAGAGCATGAAAAATGTCAGAGAAGGCCTTGAGGTGAGAGAGAGAGAGAGAGAGAGAAGCAGAGCTGGTACAAGAATTGGTTTTCAAACTATCCATGGTTGTCAACCCTACTTCCTTCCATTTTGGGACCATTAATTGGGTTATTTTTGTTAACTTCTTTTGGTCCCTGGGCCTCGAATAGGTTGACTAACTTTGTAAAACAACAGATAGATAATTTGGTGGCAAAACCTATTCAGATACATTATCATAAGTTAGCTATAACAGACCGTGAGACTCAAGGCGAGGTTGTTACTCCATCAAGGCTGTTCCCAAAACCCATCTCCATTCAACCTAAAAGAGGGTACTTCCATGCCTAGACCAAGCATAGAGGAGCCACGCAGAACCCCCTCTGACTGTTGACCTAAATTCTTGCTTAGACTGCAAAGCTAAGCACTGCCAGGGAATATGAAAAAAATTTAAAATATCTTTCTGGGTTTCCTGAGGGACAAGCCTGAGTGCATAGGGA
This sequence comes from Arvicanthis niloticus, assembly GCF_011762505.2. Taxonomy (NCBI): domain Eukaryota; kingdom Metazoa; phylum Chordata; class Mammalia; order Rodentia; family Muridae; genus Arvicanthis; species Arvicanthis niloticus. The sequence continues at coordinate 66,359,299 of NC_047666.1, read as the reverse complement.
TTGATATCAAAAATATCTTCTCTTCAGAAAAAGACATAGGGACAGGTATGACACTCATACCCTCACTGAACAACGACAAGAGGACCAGAGCCATTACAAGGTCCCCTTTAATTACTGGAGGTCAGGTTTGAGGGCAGCCTACTCCACATATTAAGACTCTGTCCCAAAAAGATAAAGAAGAAAGAGAGAGCAAGAGAGCAAGGGAGAGAAAGAGAGAGAGAGAGAGCAAGGGAGAGAAAGAGAGAGAGAGAGGAAAGAGACTGTTTTGAACAGCTCACTGACATCTTGGGGATAGATCCCTTAGAAGGGCCAATGCTCATGAAAAGTTGCTGTTCCTTTCAGCATTATTTCCTGAGAGCAATGGAAGGAAACTTACTGTGTGTTTACTGTGAGTCAGGCAGGGACACTGACATGACATTTCCCTGGGTAATTTGAATCTTAGGAATTAATATTAGTAGATCTATTTCTTACAGTATTATTGGTCAGCTGAGTTTATAAGTCTATCACTATTTCTTTTGTGGATTAAGTTCACACAATTTAATGGTATAAAATATTTATTTCTCTGAACCATCCCTGGGAACATATTCTACCTTTCCTTTAGGATGCAGGAAGTAAAATGGGTTGCAAACAGTGGTATTAGGACTAAATGGGGGGAGGGCTGAGAAAGTCATTTTCAGAATGAAATATGCTTTCATCTATCTAATAAATAATAAAGCATGACTTTAAAATAAAAACAATACATTTCTCAAAATTCATGTGTCATTAGAAACATTGGACTTGAATTCAATTCCCAGCACCCATTTGAGAGCCACAACTGCGTGTGACTCCAGTTTCAGAGGGTGTGGCCTCCTTACACAGACACACATGAAGGCAAAGAATCAATGCATATTAAAAATGTTCTTGGTCTTTAGCAATGAGAAGCAAAATGGCCGGTGTGGTGACACACACCTGTGACTCCAGCTACTTCAGGAGGGTCACAGATTTAGACAAGAGCTTATAAAAAAATAAAATTTACAAAAACTGCAGAGAATACCTGCTACTTCTGCAAAGATTGATCAACAATGCTAATAAAAGGGAGACAAGAGGGATGAAAAGATGACTCAGTGGTTAGGAACCTTGTTCTTTCTTGTTCTATTTCCAGCATCCACATTGCCACTTGCAGTAAGCAGAGAGCTGATCCCTTCTGGTCCTCTCTATCTCTGTCTGTGCTGTGTCTGTGTTGTCTGCCCAGCACAGGCGGGCACATATATACATATATACATATACACAAGCAATAAGCGTAAATGAAGTCACTATAAATGTAGTGTTTCGAATTTTTTTATTGATTTTCTTTCCCTTACTCCCCCTTTTAGTATTCTGTCTAAACTCCACCTCCACAGTTACCTGGCAACAGCTAGGTAGGCCTGGCCCACTATAAAAGGGGATGCTTGCCCCTCTTCTCTATTAATCTCTTACTCCCTTACTCTCTCTTAACCTATTGCTCTCTTGCCTCTAGCTCCTCTCTGTCCCCTCCCCCTTCCCTTCCCCCTCTCTCCACGTAGTCTACTTCTCTGCTCCTCTACTTCTCCCTCTCTTCCTCCATCTTCTTCCCCCCACCTTTGCCCCATCTCCTGAATAACTCCCCCCCCCCCGAACCGTTTGGTCTGGAGTGATCTGTTCTGAGCTGTGCGCTGACATCTAACACCATATAACACAGGTGCATTGGCCATTGCGGAAAACTTTGGGTACTGCAACCCTCCCGCGGTGCTGCCACTGCTGTAGGCTCACCTGCAGGGCTGATGCCTGACCTGCTGCTACTGCCAACAAGGATGCCAACACTGCTAAGCCACATTGACTCCATCCTCTGCTACCTGCCATCACTGACTGCATTAATTTCCACTGCTGCTGCAGACCACCTGCAGCAGGCTCAAGAAACTCCCACTGTGGCCCACCATGTGGTGCTCTGCCACGTGGGTTAGTCCCCAAAAGGACGAAATAACAGGCTAAAAAGCATCTCTTGATCTCTTCATCCTTTCTTTTTCCTCTTGTTCTTTTTTAATTTAGTATTTTATTTAAATTTATTTAAATTTAAATTTAAACCCCTCCACATTAACCCCCATCCCATCCCTCTTCCTCTTTTTTTTTTTAATACCATTTAAATTACATGCAAGTATTAATGGGACTCTGTTTATTGTCCTGCTTGTTCTTTCACTATCTGGGTTTATTGTCTTGCTTGTTCCTTGAATATTTGCATCTATTGTATTGCTAGTTCCTCAACCTAGAACTGATCTCTTTTTCTTTTTAAAGACTATGTACCAACTTGATATGCCAAGAGGGAGTTGATATCCATGGGAGGCCTCTAGGTCTCTGAGAAAGGGATGGAGAAATGGGGGAGAGGAACATAGTGGATGTTAGATGTTAGCTTTCGACATCTGCGTGCAGCTCAGAACAGATCACTCTAGACCAAAGGGTTGGGGGGGGGGAGGGGAGATTTATTCAGGAGATAGGGCAAAGGTGGGAGTAAGAAGACAGAGGAAGAGAGAAGAGGGAGTAGAGGCTAGCCATGACCACGTGGAGAGAGGGGGAAAGGAAGGGGGAAGGGGATAGAGAGGAGCTAGAGGCAAGAGAGCAATAGATTAAGAGAGGGTAAGGGAGTAAGAGATTAAGAGAGAAGAGGGGCAAGCATCCCCTTTTATAGTGTGGGCCAGGCCTATCTGGCTGTTGCCAGGTAACTGTGGGAGTGGAGTTTAGACAGAATAACATTCCACAGTTTTGGTTTAATTAAAAAAGAAAAATTAGAAAGAGGTGATGGCTTCTTATATGTTTATGGGCATCTTGTTCTTTAGATTAGGGAAGTTTTCTTCTATAATTTTGTTGAAGATATTTATTGGCCCTTTAAGTTGAAAATCTTTACTCTCATCTATACCTATTATCCTTAGGTTTGGTCTTCTCCTTGTGTCCTGGATTTCCTGGATGTTTTGTGTTAAGAACTTTTTGCATTTTGCGTTTTCTTTTAAAGACCCCAAAAGGGGACCCTCACCCAAGTCCGGACCTGCACGAACCCAAGGATACACGAGAAACCATCTTGATGCAATTGCAGAGGAGGTTTAATGATGAGGGCCCTCGGGCCGGAACATATCTCACGCAGGAGATAGAGATTCCAACCCAGGACCCAGGAAACTTGGGGTATTTATCGGTAGGTGTTGGGGAGAGCGGGAAAATTTGGCGCAGTTACATATGATTGGATATTTCAAACATCAGCAACTTGCAGAACTGGCAGAACTTGTAGAAACTCGGACCTCCCAGAAAAGGGAGGGAGAGAGAAGTAAACACCAGATAGACCATTACTCACTTGGGCTTGTTTGGACTTGTCTGGGCACGCCCTTGCATGCCTTTATTTTTGGTCACCCTGGCACTGCAGGGACTTAATATTTTATTATGACTAAATTTAACAAATTGTTGGTGGCTTTTGCTGACCAAGAATTTTGTTATTGTTTCAACGCTGCTTTCAAATTTTATTTTCACACTTTGACAGTTGTGTCAATATTTTCTATGGTATCTTCTGCACCTGAGATTCTCTCTTCTATCTCTTGTATTCTGTTGGTGATGCTTGCATCTATGACTCCTGATTTCTTTCCTAGGTTTTATATCTTGTGGAATAGTCGACTGATTATATCTGCGAAGACAGAGTAATCAGCCCTTAATAATTCTGCATCACTAGTTCTATCAGATGATCCTGGGCCAGAAGGCTGAAGATCAGATGCTCCAACGTTTTGTAGTATAGGGACTGACTGTCCAGAAGTTCAGTGGTCTCTATAAATTGGCTAAGTTTTAGAAGCTATGCTTCCCATAATTTCAGTTAACTCAGTCATTCTGGATTTCTGACAGGGTTGGAAACTTATAGTCTCATAGCCAATCCCGGATATTTACTTTGAGAGAAAAGATTTGAGAGGATGGTTTTCAGCTGACATTCACTCTAAAGCCAAGAAAAAAGCCAGGTTCAGAACTGTCTTTTAGTTAGGAGAGATGACAGAGGTTCTCTTTAGTCAACAAAATGGACTGGGTATTAGGTCTATCTTGCACCTTACTGACACAAATTGGTGTATAGCTACGCTCTAATTTTATTTTGAGAGAAAAGTTTTATTTTAACAGGTAGGGTGATATGTAGGAGGAGCTAAGGTGGAAGGAGTACGGAGAAGAAGAGGAGAAGGAGAGGAGGAGCTAGGTGATGAGAGAAAAGGGGAGGAGGGACATGGAGTTGAATGTTCACATGTCTCTGCCAGTCAAAGATAGTTGATATATCTAGGTTGGGTACTGATTACACTTCTGATTGATATTGAGCATTATTAAACTTATAAAGCCTTTGATTAACATTAAAACATTGTATAAAAGCAATAAGGAGAAGGGGGCATGGGATAGGGGTTTTCTAGGAAGGGTAAATGGGGAAAGGGGGTGGCATCTGAAATGTTAATAAAATATCCAATAAAAAATAAATTAAATAAAAAGAAAAGAAAGAGGTGACTGTGAGGCAGGAATACAGTCATCGTGGTATCTGGCTACTTCCTGCTGGCATTGAAGGTGATGAGTCTCTAGGGGGAACCTAGAAGAATGGGTATGGGGGATGTTTGTCTGGTCTTAGGAGAGTTGGCTATTTCCTGCTGTCCAGTGTCTATGGAGCCATCTGAGGATAGGTCAGAAGGAACAGGTCCAGTAGAAGCAGCTGTATGTGTGACAGGAGGTAGAGCATCTGGAGGTTGCTTCTCTGGAGCTGTTCTGGATGTGCCTGGACTTGACAAGATGTAGGGAATAAGATTAAGTACATTTGGGAGAAACAAAAATCTTTACTAAGATGTACATTTGAAACCCAGAGGAATCCCACCCATTGCAATAGGTAAGTGGGAACTTTAGGCAGATGTACTTATCTGGATGGAGTCTATTTGGTCTGTAAGAGGTAGATCTGAGTGGGTTTCCTGTAGCTTATAAGTTTATAAAAGAGATAACAGCATGAGTTAACAACACGAGCAGTCTTTAAGATGAACTTTTGCTGGATCATATAGTGGAATGTTTTATTAGAGTTAGGCAAGTTTATAGGAACTCAGATAATATTAGGACAGTAGCATAGCAAGAAGAGAAAATATGAAGCATTTAATTGATGGCAACTGAGTTTATGTAATGAAGTAACATAATATTTGTGAAACAGCTGCCAATGTAGTCAGAAGTCTGAAAGAGTAAACATTAATCTACCAGTTATATATTATTTTTAAAAATGACAGAGTCCACTAGATCACTAGTCCTGTGGTCTCCATAGTCTCTTGGGCAAATTCAGTTTGGCTTCCAAGCGCAGAAGACCCGGGGCTTTTTCTCTGTGGAATGGATACGCGTGACCTGAGAAATGACTTACTTTGGTTTAGCCAAATCATTTGACTCAGAGCATCCAGTTTAGTCTACTGTGTTTGTTAGTGACCATATCATTGCATACAATAAAGGCTGTATTTTCTAGGTGTCCAAGTCTTCTGAAACCATCTTGGGTCAACTGTTACAGGCTTTGGGAATTCTGTCGCTCATAAACTTAAATATACTATTAGCAGACTTCTGACAAGATTGACAGCCATAAGGATTAATTATAACTGAATAGAATTTAATAGCAGTAGTAAAAATCTATTAAGACAGGATAGGGAAGCATCTTAAGTAACTTTGGCAGGTTGTGTAGGTAGAGAAAAGCACATTTTTGTATTAGCAAAGAAACATTTGGCTAGGACCAGAATAAGAAAGCTGGCAACAGTGGCATACAATCATATGGCTGGCAGGTCATGACACAGGGTTGTGCTATGGGCCCACAGCTGAAGGCCTAGGTGCTGCGGGTCAGTTCCACAGTGGCTGTGGCAGGGCCCAGACTTCCTAATAGTGGCTGGAAGTCATTGCCCAGTGCCTCTGGCAGCTAAAGAGTCTGCAGTGGGCAAGGAAAAGCAAGTGTGTCCCATAACCCAGCAACGTTCATGTTAACTGCTCTTGTGGTGGAAGGCACTAACACTCACTTTACAAGTCCCAGGCAGAGAGGGAGAGAGAGGGCCTCTCTTGAGTATGCAGGCAACCAAGCCCTTTGTCTAGGTGGTTGCGCACATGGGGAAGCAAGTCTCAGAGAGGGTCCCTGGCAGGGTGCAAGGAGTAGACCCAGAGCAGAGCTAAGAACCACAGAGGGGAAGGGAGCAAGCAGGGTCCTGGACCCGATGCTTCAGGCAAAGTGGCTGAACTAAGGGTTGCAGCTGGCCGCAAATGATGAAGGAACAGGGGAAGAGTCCTATGCTAGCAGGCAACACTCGAAGGACTGACTCCCAGGGGAGACATGCTAGGGACTAGAGGTTGGAGCCAGTGCTCCTGAGAGAGAGAGAACAGTCTGTCCAGGCCTGGCCTTGGGTACTCAGCTGCGAGAAAGAAACTCTCAAGAGAAGAGGGGAAGTGTCTTATCCAAGGGGAGGAGTCGTAGAACGAGGGTAAGGGAAGGACAGGGTTACCTATGAGCTCAAGAAATCTTTCCTGGGACCATGTGGATGGTTACTCTGATCAGTGGGGGATGGAAAAAAACAAAAAACAAAAAACAAAAAAAAAAAAAAAAAAAAAAAAAAAAAAAAAAAAACCTGGGGCAAGGAACAGGCAGAACACACTGAGGTTAGAGTGAAGTTAGATGAATGCTTGGATGTAGAGAAACTCTTTTCTGCTGGAGGCCAGCCCTGGCATGGGTGAGAGGGGAGAGAAGTAGCTTCTTTCTTCTTCTCCTCCTCCTGTCCGTTCTTCTTGAGGCAGCCCCTATGCTACTGTAGCTGACCTGCAGTCAGTGATCCTGTGGCCAGAAACTGGCACTTGTATCCCATCCCTAAAACCAGCAAGGAGTTAAGTAAATAGCTTTGTACTATCCTAAAAACTTCTTCTGAGGGTAAGAGACTGCAGGTCAGGGTGATTAACACCTGCAGCCTAACAGCAGAGGATTAGGCAAGGTGGCCTTTGTTCTATCTCAGCAGGAACTGCTAGGCTCTAACTTCTAGTCTGAAGTCGCAGAAAGAAAAGACACTTAAGAAAAGTTATTATATAGAGTTTGTTACTAAGTGTCAGAAGTTTCCTATGAAAGCTATCTAAGGGGAAAAGCAGAAAGGTCCTAAGTGGGGCAAAAGGGAAACTTCTTTTCTATTTGGGAAAAGGGAAAAATTCTATTCTATCTCCATTTCTATCTCCTATTCTAACTCCATTCTAACTAGCCTAACTAACTCTCATCTCTTTGTCCTCAGAACTTATACATCTTTCAGAGTACATGGTCACACGTTACAAGGTTCATCACAAGTTCACACCAAAATTCAAGTAATAAATTGAAATAGAAGTTTACAACACAGAATGTTTACATGAATATCCATTAGGAGTAATTATCTGACTAGACATTCATCACCTGTCTAGCTCCACAGGTTCGCAGAAAGTTTGAAACTATAACTTAAGAAATTAGTGAAGTTTTGTATAGATAAACCTAGACAATATTTTCACTTCTGTCCTGGTACCTATAATAAATTGGGAATTCCCTTTAGTGACCTAGGTTAATTGTTTTACAACTTCTTGGCATGTGCTCTGAGCAGGAGAAAGTCTAGTTACAATCTCTCTCAGGGCAATTAACTAATAACAATCAGGAGACTGGCAGAGTTCTCTTTGCAGTTTTGACTATGCCTGAGGAACTTAATAGCAGTCCCGTTATAAAAGAGCTTAATAATCATTGATATAATTTTAGGAAGTCTTATAGGATCATCATTACGACGTAACAAGTCATCTATTTGTCTATATAGTATCACTACAGGACAGTACATCTTCATGGATCTGCAGAGATCTGCTACAAAGGGGTATGCTATTGCTTAGTGATTGTTGCATATGTCTAATAATAATAATGGGAAAAGCATATTAATAGCAGGAATCTTTCCTAAAATCACATCCACCACAGCCTTGCTAATGGGGCACAGTTGTCGAAGATTATATAATAATCCAAGGCAAGCATTTCAGGATAATCATCTGCTCATTATTAGCTTGTCCATTATGGCTCCTGACACTTTCCATTTACCAGACTGCTGTATGTATGTATGAAGACCCTTTAGAATGATTGGGTCTAGCATGCCTTTAGGTGGCCATTTTAAAGCATTATCTAGAGGGTACCGAATCCAGACCTTACTGCAGAGGTGTATCAGTTTGGAAGGCCTCAAATTAGGTGTTAATTTTAGAGATTTGAGGTTTTTTCAGAGGACAACCCAGTGGGGTGTCTCAGGGTGCAGCAGAAGGCAATGTAGTGCTCACTGGGTGACAGGGGGGCTTACCAAGCTATTCGAATCTGCGAAAGAAAAGTCAGTAACGAGTCAAGCAACAGCCTAGATATCAGGTCCTCACGAGAATATCTAGGGGCCTCGGAGAACTCCTGGAGATCGCCAGAAAGCAGTTCAACCTGGTACCAGAATTTCTGGCAGCTGCCAAGAGCTTGGGGTTGGGAGGGGGGACTGTAAATTGCTTTCAAGGGGGGAGTCACCCAACGGCCAATGTCCTAAGTAGTAGGTCAGCCAGGAGGCCAGTCATATGGACTGGGGCAGTGAAACACCAATCTCTCAACCCAGGAAAGGCTGGCCAGGCCATAAATATGGGGTAGCTAACTCTGTAAGATATTAAATAATTTTTTGAAAACTCAATACTATACATGCTAGTGTAAAATTAAGTATTAAATGCTTAAGGAGTTGTACTCACATTTGATGTGAAATAAATCCCATAAAATGATGAAATTAAAATAGCATTTGTTTATAAAATGTATTATGCTTAGAACAGAATAAGTAAGTAATTATAATTATACTTAGAACAGTATAATTCGAAATAGGAATATTGAAAACTAAAGTAGAGAATATATTTCACCAGTGTTCCTTACGTGTTAAATTGCAGAGTATAAAGTAAACCTTAATTTTACACACTTTTTAAATTCTTCTGTATGTTGGCTTGAGTTTTGAAAAGCATGTATACTATGGCTCTCCAAAGGATGGGATGCTACAGATGGATTCTCATCTTCCCTATCATTATTAAGGCATTTTCATGCTTTCAGTCCCCACTCATGAACCTGTGACCCTCCTGTTTCAACCCTTACATAGCTGGGATTACAGATGCATGTCACTATCCCAGCCATTTTGCTTTCATTATTAAAGGTCACATGCATGTTGGGGGACTCATTTTTGTGGTCTCATAAATTCAAAAGAAGGACTTTTCTGCACAAAAACTTCATAACATAAAAGTGGGGTTCGTGAACATTAGTTGTACTTTAGGCTTGAGGTATGAGTGCCAACATCTATTTTAGACTCATCTATGTTCTTGTAATCCCCTGTATGTGCAGCTCTCTAAGTTGGTTTTCACTTGTGATGTTAGGAAATACTCTTAATTTGTTTTGATAGCAATGTAGAACCTTAGGGTAAAGAGTAGCACCCATAGATAACAGGCTAAGAAGCATTTCTTCTTAAAAATTAGGAAGGAGAAAAAGGAGTTTGGCAGTGGAGGCTATAGCTGTTGAGCTTGCTACAAATCCACCTTCGATTTACATAGACCCTGGCACTGTTGAAACCGTGACTCTTCAGGTATGCATAGTTTTCCACTCCTTGGATGGGAACCCTGAAAAAAAAAAAAAAAAAAAAACAAAGACATTAAGTCTGCAGAGCCCAGAACCGCATTAGCTCTGCAATGTAATCTCACCAGTCTCCACTGCTTTTTGGTAATATGAACCAAAGAGTCCCTGAGGAATCACCTGCACTAGTTTTACACCTATTGTCTCACATTCTCAGGGTTTATCTCACATCACTCCTTTGTCATTTGTCCATGGTAAATCCTGTAATGTGTGTACAAGGCATTGGACTGGGGCTTACTGCCATGTTCAAATGAACTGCAGCCATGAGTGACCCCAAGTGGGTGATTTTCAATTCTATTTTGAGGCATTTTGCATATGGGAATGCCCACTTCTTAGTAAATCGCTCAAAGGGCTTCAATGGGTGGATGTGACTAAGTCTGTGATGTACCATTCCAGTCAAACAGCTATGCTCAAATCCAAGAACTGTTTTGGTGCTCTGTGATGACAAGACTTTAGAGGAGGTACCAAATGTCCTTAGAGTCTGCTTTCCTGAACAAGTGCAACCATGCAATAGTGGACTGCTGAATCTCAGGCTTGCAGTTTCTGTAGTGGCTTTCTGGGGTTTCAGAGCCCCCACTGCCCATCTGAGGGTTCGTCTGTATCCCACAGAGGACATTTATCAACAACAAGAAGGTTCAGGTTGGAGCTAAAGCAAACAATAGCTTCCCCCAGACGCCATCATTATGGTAAAGATTTTGAGTAAAACCACAATAAGTAAAGGTTTTGAAAATGATGATGAATAAACAGAAAAACATCCAAAGGATTTAAGTTTGTGTGTTTCCTGGGAATTGACTGTTCCATTTAAACAACATACTCTCTACCTCTGAGCCACACATCTAGTCCAAGGGTTCTTTTGTTTTTCTTCCTTCCCAGTACAGTTGGCTTCACATGGCACTGATTATCATTTCTTATAGCCACAACACACACATAACGCATCACACGAACACAGTACAAGGGAGAACATTGTGAAAACATACAAGTTGTTATACTCAGTGTTGTCTGTCCACCTCCAAGGGTGCTCTGACGACTCTCTGTGCAGGCCGATCCAGTGGTCAAAAATCCCCTTGTATCTACTTAGGACATTCTGTCATAAAACACAAAAAGCTGAGAATACAAGTGTCTCTTTGTTTTAGATGATCCGGAATCTCTCCACTCCATAGCCTACTCTAGAGATAACAGGAAAGTGTAACTGAGGGTCACAGACTTTGGAGCTGTACTAGCCACCAGTTCTCACTGAATCCAACTGACATCGGTAATTCTAAATGACCTCATGTGAATTAAAGTACCAAATGTAGTGACACATTCCTATGTGACCAAGATAGTTCAGGGTTAACGTCCCATTGCAGTTATTAACAGTTGTCATCTGCTATATGTAACATGTGCCATCTTACAGGAATGCACTCATGACCACCAGGTATCCCAGGAAAATGCCATATCTGACTTCCAGTAGACTATGAGCACTAAATGAGAAAATATTTCTTGAATGTCTCAGGGCTTCAGTCAGAAGTCAAGCATCAGCAAATGGCACACACTCACACATTCCCCATGTCTCCATGTGCTTGGGATGGGATCCTTCCTCAAGCTTCATCTGTAACTCTGTATCTCAAGGCAATACAATACTCAACAGGACACACAAACAAACCAATCCCTGCCCATCTCTTACCAGCTCCTCCTGGTTGTCAGTTCGAGCTAGTTGGGCCCCTTGTGCCATGCAGGAGTCCTGGCTGGATGTCCAGTTACTTGAGTATTCAGAAAAGTAAAAACATTTATTTCCAACTCCAATCCAGTTGCTGGGGCAAGGAGTATCCATCTTTTTGATTGAGATCTGTTCTGTCTTTCTTACTAAAATGTAGACAATACAATGAATCATAACCAGCATGTCCTCTCTCTTTTTGGAATACCCTCCTGAGCTCAGCTGTGAGGTGTGAATGTGATTGTAGCTTTCCTAAGTGATCTGCAGGAATCCTCTCCTGAGCATGATGGGCCTTTATCTAAAGGCCTCCCACCTTGGGCCTGTGTCCCATTCTCTCTCAGGTGCTCACTGACACGAGGACCCCCAGGAAGTGCATTTCTATACTAGCATCACATTCTGTGCTTTGGATGACTGTTTACTACAGTAGTGATGCTACAGCAGCAAGCACTCTGTATGGACACCTGTTGGCAGCCAGCCTGATAGTTGAGATAGCAGTGAGGACTATGGGTAGGTGGTGTATACAGTGTGGACATGTTACACTAAAGGATGATTTCCATACTTAAGAGGACAGTGCCAGATTATATTACAGTATTCTGAACAGAGTAATACTAAAATCCTATAAAAGTATTACTTAAGAAACTTTTCATTTCATACTTTCAAAATGCAGTTGAGCCCAGTAACTAAATCCATGTGTCATGGCAGGAGACACTGTATCTTCCTGGCCATATTACTCTTCTCTGTACTCACCCTTCCTTAAGTCCTCTTTGGAGTTTTCCTTTTCTTATTCTCTGTCTTGGACAGTTCCCCCAAGTGGACCTGAGTCCCCTGCATCTCTGTCTAGAGCTTGCTGGATGTCATCTTCCCAGGGATGCTGAGCCTGGCCTCCTGTGCACACCACAGCCTGTGTGTTCCTTCACTGCATCTTCCTGCTGGAACCTAAGTTCCCAGAGAACAGGAACTTCCTGTGTGTTTTCTCTAGAGCCCTTCCCACAATGCCTGGCTCACAGTGGTCAGTAGTATAACTGATAGTGTGAATGTGGACAGAATGCTGCAGAATTTGGAGAGTCAGTCACTTACCTGACAAAGCAGCAGAAAGACCAACTACAGCTACAGTGAGGACCATGATCACTACATAGCAGCAGTGAAGCTTAACATGAGACTCAGGGGAGACAACATGGGGCATTTTACCTGTAAAATATAAATATAAAAATGCCAATTTCAAGAATTTCTTAAGGAAAATAAAATAAATTTACCACAAAACCCACTTTACAATTGTTCAGATGTTCCTGAAAGGCTTCTGCCAACCCTATTAGAGAAGGCCCTGGTCCACAAAGGATGTCCATGGTAGAAAGAAGTCTAGAGAGGATGGAAACAGAGCTTCTGCCAGGGAGTCTTCTGCTCACTGAACTCCGGGTGAATAATGAAAGAACAAGAATGGAGGGAGTGGAGATCCCAGTGAAACGCAATCAACACAAATCTGGATTTGGCTCCATAAAAAGTGCCCTGGTTAGAAGGAGCTATGGAAACATTAGAAAAAAAATTGATGTAATTAGACATATTAACAAAATAAGAAGAGAGGAAAAACTAGAAATATTTCAATAAACAAAGCAAAATTATGTAAAAAACAGAAGTGAATGGAACTTCCTCAACATTACAAAAAAATATCCATTAAAAACAAAACAGTAAGTCCAACAGCAGTCTGTTTCATTCTCAATATGCAATTATGAATGTTTTCCCAGCAATCAGGAGCAAGAGTCAGATGTCTGCTCATTGCTCCAGGTAGACTTTTCCCAGGAAGACCTGGCCAGGACAAAGAAATGGGGTCAGGTGTCTGGAGATGACTCAGGTGTTAAGACCACTTTCAGCTCTTCCAGAGGACCTGGGATGAAGTCCTAGGACCCACAAGGTAGCTCACAACAATGCATATCTCCCGTTCTGTGGGATCTGTCACCCTCTCCTGGCTTCAGTAGGCACTGGTCATTCATGTGATGCACAAACCTGCAGGCAAACAGCCATGTACATAAAATCAGTTTCTTAAAGAAAGAAAGAAGGTTTACAACTCTTGGAAACACGTAAAAGTGTTTCACTTCACATATGACATGGTTCTAGCTACATAGAAATTTTAACAGATCTTCAAAAGACTTCTGGATGTAAAAACTGAGTTTACAAAGCTGCAGGATGGAGTGTCAGCATGGTAAAATCAGTTATATAATCCAGTCAGGTGGAAATTAATATCTTAGACAGTAATGCTAAAAAAAAAAAAAAAAAAAAAAAAAAAAAAAAAAAAAAAAAAAAACCATAAAATTACGACTCTAAAAATAAGATGTTCATAATCAGCATAACAAAACCTCCATGTAAAGTCAGGAAGAAATAAAAATAGGAAAGTTGGCTCAGTGGTTTAGAGAACTTTTGATCTTGCAGAAGACCTGGGTTCAATTCTTGAACCCACATAACAACTCACAAACCTCTTTAACTCCAGATTCAGGAAACCTGACAACTTTCCTAACCTCACTGGGCACTAGGCATACACGTGATCCATAGATATCTATGCAGGCCAAACACTCATACAAGTTAAATTTTTGAAATAAAAAAAGAAAGAAATCAAGGCAGCTCTAAACACATAACAAACTGGAACACTCCATATTGCTCACATGTCAACAAGTACTGAACAAATGTATGTGCAACACATTCCTGAGGGGTAGTTGCTTTCAGAAAAAATATCATAGCACCAAGTTATATGAGAAGTACTATGAGGACCTGGCTACAGTTTTAGCCCAGAGAAAAGTCTGAAGAACAAAGGAAATCTTTACTTTTGTAAGTTTTCCCAACACAGCAGCTGCTCTGGCTTACTGTGAGGAACATGTGACTTGGTGGAACCTGGTCATAACCCACAGTCAGAGGCAGCAGACAGATCACACCTGCTACTCTGCCTCAAGGAGAGCCTGTTCTACATTCTGTTTAAGGGCCCAGGATAGCTGTGGAGGAGGGTACTTTAGGTGTGCACTGAGTAGGGCATTGAGTAGGGCCCTAGGATCCAAGGGAGGCATGGTTAGATCTCCCTCCTCTTCTCCTCACCTCCCAGAACAGTGTTTCCAATCATCATAGCAGGAAGACTGTCCACTCTGGAGGAGTTTGGCCTGATATTTTCAGGCTGCCACTAGGCCCTTGTTCTAACAATAATTGTGAACTCTGTTTTTCAAGAAGTTCGATATTTTATTCCTAAACAAAAACATTAAGGTGGGGGTGAAATCAGGGCTCAGCAGTGAAGAGGCACTTGCTGCCCTTGTAGAGAGAGAACTTGGTTCATTCCCAGCACAAACAAGGTGACTCACAATTGTCAAAGTCGTGTTCTAGGGGATTCCACACCTTCTGACCTCTGTGGGCACCAGGCATGCATGTATTATACACAGACATACAGGAAAAGCACGAATACAGGTAAAACAATTTTTTTAAACTAAAGTGGAAAAAAGTTAAAAATAAAATGTTGGAGACAATGCAGTTTGAAATAGAAATCTCAAATGTTCTTTTCCCATCATTTATTATTAACTAAAACTGTAGACAGGTTTGTGGGTGAAATAAATCTCCCACCTGTGCCTTACTTGGGGGAAAAAAAAAACAGGGATACAATATCCAACACTAGGACAAAATTCATTCCTTGATGCCACAAGAGTCATTTAATATCAGAAAGTGTATACTGGTGCTTTCCTACCCACTGTGGCAGGCTAACCAGAGTGAGGTGCAGCTGCCCTGATGAAGCTCCCCTCTCTCCCTTTAGTTAACAGTTCATTATAAATACATAAGGTTTTCTCCCTTTTCTGGGGAGGGAGGCTTGGAACCACCTATCTTCTAGTTGAAGCAATGAGCCTCTGATGAATGAAGACATTTGGAAGACAGTTTGGGTGCTTTGTGGGCAGAGTTTTCAAACCAGCTGACTTGGAAGCTACCAGTGATTGGCTACCTAGGTCTGACCGCACCCTACAGAACTGAAAAACTGGGGAGGGATTAGTGTCAGAAAAGCATGCTATACTGTAAAGGAAGTAAACCAAGCTGAGAAATATTTTAGATTTCGATGGTGCAAAGGTGCTTTTTTTTTTTTAAACTACTTTATTTATCAATATCTGCACAAACATATATACTTATACATGTATACATATATAAACAATAATCAAATAATAAGATGTACTTAAAAAGTATGGGGGGTTGGGAAAAGTGGGAGGAAGGAGAGAAAGGGGAAAACCATGTAAACACAGTGCTCATATATGAAACTCTCATAAAGGAATCCAGCCTTTCAAAATGTTCAACAGATCAACCAGCACTCTACAATATGAAAATAAATATGACACACAATTATGTTAAAAGACATTCCAACTCACTACAAACCCTGAAGTTCAAAATGAGACCAACAAAAATCATCTTACCCAGCATACTAACAAAAACCACAATAACGTTTTATAATTCAAAGTATTTCTGAGAACAAGAAAATAGATTGTCAGGAGCTAAGTCAGCAGAACCAGGGGTACACTCTGTGTGTGTGTGTGTGTGTGTGTGTGTGTGTGTTTATCAAATCATAATTTTTACTTTTTAACATGGGGGTTATAAACACAAAAATACAAGATGTGGGGAAGGGGATGACACAGGAGCGTAGGTGTTCAGGGGGAGTACAGATATCTTTCAGAACAGGGTATCAGCTGGGTGAAGGTTCAGGGGTCAGGTCACTATGACTCTGCCTATGACACACTTGTCCTTATCTAATTTGGTACTATCTGCCAAAGGCTGCCTATTTACAAGGTCTATGACTACTCAGGCTGGTAGATTTCAACAAAAGCTGCCTGTTTACAATAGTTTATAGCCCTCTGTTTCAGTGTTTTTCCATAGAGACCCAAGACTTTGTATTAGCAGGCATGTAAGTCAGGCCTATTGCTGAATTTAGGCTTATGACTGATTTTAGGCCTTCAGTGTATAAGCAGGGCTGCCCCTGACATCTCCTCCCTTCTCCAAGTATAGAAGGGCTGTGGTAATTCTAATCTTGCCAAGGCGGGGATAGAGGCCTGACCTCCAGTAATTAAATGGGACCTTGTAATGGCTCCAGTCCTCCTGTCATTGTTCAGTGAGGCATGAGGGCCATACCTGTCCCGATGTCTTTTTCCTGGAGAGGGGATACTTTTGCCATCAACCCCTATGCAGTCAGGCTTGTCCCTCAGGGAACCCAGAAACATTTTTTTTAACTTTTATTTATATTCATTTGCAGTGCTTAGCCTCACAGCCTATGCAAGAATTCAGATCGCCAGACAGAGGGGGTTCTAGGTGGCCCCTCTCTGCTTGGTCTAGGGGCAGAAGTCCCCTCTTTTAGGCTGGATGGAGATGGGACTTGGGAACACCCTGGATAAAGTAACATCCTCATCTAGAGTCTCGTGGTCCTCCATAGTTCACATTTTTTTTATCAGATATTTTACATATTTACCTTTCACTGTTATCTCCTCTTCCTTTCTCCCCCAAAAACCCTTTATCTCATACCCCCTCTTCAAATTTTTATGAGGGTGTGCTCCCATCATTCTCCCAATTCCGCCTCCCTGCTCTCACATTCCCCAACACTAGGGATCCAAACTTTCTGGGACCATGGCCCTCCACTTCCACTGTTGCCTGACGAGACCACCCTCAGTTACCTATACAAGTGGAGCCATGAGTCCCTCCCTTTCTGTTCTCAGGCTGGAGGTTTAGCCCCTGAGAGCTCTGGTTGAGTATTTTGCTACTCCTTCTAAAATAAAACCAAAGCACCCACATGTGTCTATGCATTGTGTCTTAGGTATTGTGAGCTTTTGGGCTAATATCCACTTATCAGTGAGTGCATGCCACGTATGTTCTTTTGTCATTGGGTTACCTCACTCAGGATGATATTCTCAAGCTCTATCCATTTGCCTAAGAATTTCATGAACTCATTGTTTTTAATAGCCAAGTAGTACTCCATTGTGTAAATATACCACATTTTCTGTATCCATTCCTCTGTTGAAGGACATCTGGGTTCTTTGCAACTTCTGCCTCTTATAAATAAGGCTGTTATAAACATAGTGGAGCATATGACCTTGTTATATGTTGGAGCATCTTCTGGGTATATGCCCAGGAGTGGTATAGCTGGGTGCTCAAGTAATGCTATGTCCAATTTTGCGAGGAAATGGCAGACTGATTTCCAGAGTGGTTGTATCAGCTTGCAATCCCACCAACAATGGAGAAGTGTTCTTCTTTCTCTATATCCTCACCAGTATCTACTATCCTTACTAAGAAGAAAACTCATAGCTCTAAGTGCTTACAAAAAGAAACTGGAGAGGGCATACACTAGCAGTTTGACAACACACCTGAAAGCTCTAGAACAAAAAGAAGCAAATACACCCAAGAGGAGTAGATGGGAGGAAATAATTAAACTCAGGGCTGAAATCAACCAAATAGAAATAAAAAGGACTATACAAAGAATCAATAAAACCAGGAGCTGGTTCTTTGAGAAAATCAACAAGATAGATAAACCCTTAGCCAGACTAATCAGAGGGCAGAGAGACAGTATTCAAATTAATAAAATCAGAACTGAAAAGAGGGACATAACAACAGAACCTGAGGAAATCCAAAAAATCATCAGATCCTACTACAAAGGCCTATACTCAATAAAATTGGATAATCTGGATGAAATGGACAATTTTCTAGACAAGTACCAGTTACCAATGTTAAATCAGGAGCAGATAAACCATCTAAACAGTCCCATAACCTTGAAAGAAATAGAAGCAGTCATTAAAAATCTACCCACCAAAAAAAGTCCAGGACCAGATGGTTTTAGTGCAGAATTCTATCAGACCTTCAAGGAAGACCTAATACCAATTCTTTTCAAACTATTCCACAAAGTAGAAACAGAAGGAACACTACCCAATTCATTCTATGAAGCCACAATCATGCTCATACCTAAACCACACAAAGACCCAACAAAGAAAGAGAACTTCAAACCAATCTCCCTAATGAATATCTACGAAAAAATACTCAATAAAGTTCTCGATAACAGAATCCAAGAACACATTAAAACAATTATCCACCGGGCAGTGGTGGCGCACGCCTTTAATCCCAGCACTTGGGAGGCAGAGGCAGGTGGATTTCTGAGTTCGAGGCCAGCCTGGTCTACAGAGTGAGTTCCAGGACACCCAAGGCTATATAGAGAAACCTTGTCTTGAAAAAACAAAAAAACAAAAAACCAAAACAAACCCAAAAAAAAAAACAAAAAACACACACACACACACACAAAACCAAACAATTATCCATCATGATCAAGTAGGCTTTATTCCAGGAATGCAGGGTTGGTTCAATATACGGAAGTCCATCAATGTAATCCATTATATTAAAAACTCAAAGAAAAAAAAACACATGATCATCTCACTAGATGCTGAGAAAGCATTTGACAAAATTCAGCACCCCTTCATGATAAAAGTTTTGGAAAGATCAGAAATTCAAGGTCCATATCTAAACATTGTGAAAGCAATATACAGAAAACCAGTAGCCAACATCAAACTAAATGGAGAGAAACTTGAAGCAATTCCACTAAATTCAGGGACTAGACAAGGCTACCCACTCTCCCCCTACCTATTCAATATAGTACTGGAAGTCCTAGCCAGAGCAATTAGGCAACAAAAGGAGGTCAAAGGGATGCAAACTGGAAAGGCAGAAGTCAAAATTTCACTATTTGCAGATGATATGATAGTATACTTAAGTGACCCCAAAACTTCCACCAGAGAACTCCTAAACCTAATAAACAACTTTAGTAAAGTGGCTGGATATAAAATTAATTCAAACAAATCAGTAGCCTTCCTCTACTCAAAAGATAAACAGGCTGAGAAAGAAATTATGGAAGCGACGCCCTTCATTATAGTCTCAAATAATATAAAATACCTTGGTGTGAATCTAACCAAGCAAGTAAAAGACCTGTATGACAAAAACTTCAAGCCCCTGAAGAAATTGAAACAGATCTCAGAAGATGGAAAGATCTCCCATGCTCATGGATTGGCAGGATTAATATAGTAAAAATGGCTATTTTGCCGAAAGCAATCTATAGATTTAATGCAATCCCCATCAAAATCCCTACTCAATTCTTCACAGAGATAGAAAGAGCAATTCTAAAATTTATTTGGAATAACAAAAAACCCAGGATAGGGAAAACTACTCTCAACAATAAAAGAACTTCTGGGGGGAATTATCATCCCTGATTTCAAGCTACACTACAAAGCAATAGTGTTAAAAACTGCATGGTATTGGAACAGAGACAGGCAGGAAGATCAATGGAATAGAATTGAAGATGCAGAAATGAACCCACACACCTATGGTCACTTGATCTTCGACAAAGGAGCTAAAACCATCCAGTGGAAAAAAGACAGCATTTTCAACAAATGGTGCTGGTCCAACTGGAGGTCAACCTGTAGAAGAATGCAAATTGATCCATACTTATCTCCTTGTACAAAGCTCAACTCCAAGTGGATCAAGGACCTCCACATAAAACCAGCCACGCTGAAACTAACAGAAGAGAAACTGGGGAAAAGCCTCGAACACATGGGCATAGGGGACAAGTTCCTGAACAGAACACCAATGGCTTGCGCTCTAAGATCAAGAATCGACAAATGGGACCTCATAAAACTGCAAAGCTTCTGTAAAGCAAATGACACCATCAATAGGACAAAGCGGCAACCAATGGAGTGGGAAAAGATCTTTACCAATCCTACAACTGATAGAGGGCTAATATCCAAGGTATACAAAGAACTGAAGAAATTAGACTCTAGACTATCAAATAACCCTATTAAAAAATGGGGTACAGAGCTGAACAAAGAATTCTCAACTGAGGAATCTCGAATGGTTGAGAAGCACCTAAAGAAGTGTTCAACATCCCTAGTCATCAGGGAAAGGCAAATGAAAACAACACTGAGATTCCACCTCACACCAGTCAGAATGGTTAAGATTGAAAACACAGGTGACAGCAGATGTTGGCGAGGATGTGGAGAAAGAGGAACACTCCTCCATTGTTGGTGGAGTTGTAACCTGGTACAACCACTATGGAAATCAGTGTGGCGGTACCTCAGAAAATTGAACATAGTATTACCTGAGGACCCAGCTATACCACTCCTGGGCATATACCCAAAAGATGTTTCAACATACAACAGGGACATATGCTCCACTATGTTCATAGCAGCCTTATTTATAATAGCCAGAAGTTGGAAAGAACCCAGATGTCCTTTTTTGGTTTTTCTAGACAGGGTTTCTTGGTTTAGCCCTGGCTGTCCTGGAACTCACTCTGTGGACCAGGCTGGCCTTGAACTTAGAAATCTGACTTTTTTCTTTTTTAATCTGAGGCGTTTTTATTCTGTGTGAAGCCAGGGATCAAACTTAAAGCCTTCTATATGAGAAGTGTGACCTCTACCATTCAGCTGTGCCACTGGACACCAGTCAAATATAACTCTATTTGCTTCAGAAAATCACTAGGCATACTCAACCTTTCTCTACTATGCCTGTCTCCTTTGTTTTTGCCTCACTAAACCTTTACTGTTGTCAACTATTTAGTTTTTATTATTATTTTATCTACTTACATTTCAAATGTTGTCCCCCTTCCTGGTCTCCCTTCCATGAACCCCTCGCCTCATTCCCCCTCCCCTTTGTCTATAAGAGAGTTCTCCCCCACCCACCCACTCCTGCCTTACTTTAACATCTTCCTTCTCTGGGGCATCAAGCCTCCATAGGACCAAGTGCCTCTCCTCCCACTGATGCAGGATAAGGCCATCCTCTGCTACATATGTAGCTGGAGCCATAGACCCATCCATGTATACTCTAGATGGTGGTTTAAGCCAGAGGAGCTCTGGTTAGTTGATACTGCTGTTCTTCCTATGGGGTTGCAAAACCCTTCAGCTCCTTCAAACATTCCCCTGACTTGTCCATTGTGGTCCACCACCTCAGTCCAATGGTTGTCTATGAGTATCTACATCTGTCTTAGTCAGGTACTAGTAGAGCCTCAGAGGACACCCATACTAGGCTTCTGTTTGCAAGCACATATTGGTATCAGCAATAGTGTAGGGGTTTGGTATCTGCCAATGAGATGGATCCCAAAGTGGGGCCGTCTGCGGATGGTCTTTCCTTCAATCTGCTTTATTTTTTGTCCCTGCATTTCCTTTAGACAGGAAAATTTAGACATCTGGGTTAAAATTTTTGAGATGGGTGGGTGGCCCTATCCCTCAACTGGGTGGCCATGTCTATCTACTAGAGGTGGTCTCTTCAATTTCTATTGTCCACTGTTGGACATTTTGGCTAATGTCATCCCCATAGGGTCCTGGGAGCCTCTTGCATCCCTGGATCTGGCACTTTGTTGTGGTTTCATCTCCTCTCTCCATTCCCCACCACTATCTCAAGTGCTACCTATTTCTCTTCCTTTCTCCTAGCCTTCTGGACTCTTCTCTGTCTCTTCCCATACCTGATCCTGACCCCCTTTTTTCCCTTCCCCTCCCCTCTCCCACCCAGGTCCCTTCCTCACTCTGACTCCCATGATTATTTTGTTTCCCCTTCTAAGTGAAATTGAACCATCCACACTTTGGCCTCCTTACTGTTAAGCTTCATATGGTCTGTGAGTTGTCTCATAGGTATTCTGAGCTTCTGGGCTAATAACCACTTATCAGTGAGTACTGACCATGTATGTCCTTTTGGGTCTGGGTCACCTCACTTGGGATGATAGTTTTTAGGTCTATCTATTTGCCTACAAAATTCACGAAGGAATTGTTTTTAAGAGATGAGTAGTGTTGTGGATGTCCCTGGTATTTAGTATTCTGATGTTAATTCTACACTCCTGGGAGGGGTGACAGACAAGGAATGAGTCACATACTCAAGGACTTCTTGTGAACCACCCCCTAATGAATAAAGTAGCCAATCACTGGGCAAGTGGGAGGAGGGACTTCCAGGTTGGACAGAGGAAGAGAAGAAAGAGGAGAGAGTTACAGGCTTTTGGAATGTGGATAGCAGATGGGCAAGATGTAGCTGCTAGAGTTTCCTTGCTTCATGGTAGATCTGTAAGGATCTACCACCAGAGGAATCAGATTTATAAGATTTACAAGATTAGGTTTTAATTGTTGTGCCAAGAGATTTAGTTACCATTGTTTTTGGCTCAGTTTCTATGGTGTTTTTCTTCTCTCAGCGATTTGACTGAGTTCAAGAGAGAAAGGTACAGTGTGGGTTTCCCTGATGTGCCCCACAAAGGCCATGGATATTTTCAAGAAAGGGGATGGTGTGGTAATAACCCACCAGTGGGAACCTAGTGAGCTGGTGGGAGGGATTATGGATCTCTAAGTCAGAGTCGTCATGAGCTAAAACAGGTCGGCCTTTGCCTGCCAGCACTTGGCTGACAAGGCATCAGTACTGAGGTGGCCTGTCAGTGGTGGGCATAGCACAGGAACTTGGTAGGTGACTAAGCCCAGTAGTCTTTTCTAATATCTCCATATAGAGTAGTATTCCATTGTATAAATATAACACATTTTCTGTATTCATTCTTCCACTGAGGGACATCTGGGATGTTTCCATCTTTTGATGATTATTTTTAAAAAGGCTACTATGAACCCAGTTGAGCAAGTGTCTTTGTGGGATAATGGAGCATCTTTGGGATATATGACCAGGAGCGGTATAGCTAGTTATTTAAAAAAAACTATTTCCAATTTTCTGAGTATAAGGCAGATTGATTTCCAAGATGGTTGTACCAGCTTGCAATCCCACTAGCAATGGATGAGTGTTGCTCTTTCTCCACATCCTCACCAGCATCTGTCACCTGAGTGTTTTAACTCAGCTATTCTGACTGGTGTGAGGTGGTATTTCAGGGTTGTTTTGATTTTCATTTCCCTGATGACTAAGGATGTTGAACATTTTTATAGGTGCTCCGGTATCATTTGAGATTCCCCAGTTGAGAATTCTGTTTAGCTATGTACCCCATTTTTTCCATTGGGTTATCTGATTTTCTGGAGTCTAATTTCTTGAGTTCTTTGCATTTTTTGAAATTAGCCCTCTATCAGACATAAGGTTGGCAAAGATCTTTTCCCAGTCTGTAGGTAGTCATTTTGTCCTGTTGACAGTGTCCTTTGCCTTACAGAAGCTCTTCAGTTTCATGAGATCCCATTAGCCAATTGCTAATCTTAGAGCTGCAGCCGTTGGTGTTCTGTTCAGGAAATTTTCCCCTGTGCCAAAATGTTCACGGCTATTTCCCACTTTCTCTTCTGTTAGATTTAGTGTACCTCATTTTTATGTGGAGGTCCTTGATCCACTTGGACTTCATCTTTGTACAAGGAGATAAAAATAGATCAATCTTCATTCTTCTACATATAGACATCACCAGTTAGACCAGCACCATTTGCTGAAAATGCTTTCTTTTTTTCCACTCTATGGTTTTGGATTTTTTGTCAAACATCAGGTGACCTTAGGTGTGTGAGTTTACTTCTGGGTTTTCAATTCTATTCCACTGATCTATTTCTCTGTCTCTGTAGCAATGCCATGCACTTTTTTATTATTATTGCTTTGTAGTAGAGACTGAGATCAGGGAAGGTGATTCCTGCAGAAGTTCTTTTATTGTTGAGAATTGTTTTTGCTATCCTGGATTGTTTGTTATTCCCCACAAAGTTGAGAATTTCTCTTTCTATCTCTGTGAAGAATTGATTAGAATTTTGATGCAGAGTGCATTGAATCTGTAGTGCTTTTGTTAAGATGGCCATTTTCACTATGTTAATTCTACTGATCCATGAACGTAAGAAATCTTTCCACCTTCTGAGGTCTTCTTTGATTTCTTTCCTCAGATACTTGAAGTTTTTGGCATATAGATCTCAAAAATCTTTTAGAGAAAAAGATAACTTTACCCTAGAATCCTCTGTAGAATTCACTTATACTTTTCCTTGTGTAAACGCCTTCATAGAATGTCTCCATCTAAAATGAGGACCTTGGCTCTCAGAAGACTAGAGGAAAGAGAAACAGAATGTTTGCTACAGCTGGGCAGTGGTGGGGCACACCTTTAATCCCAGCACTTGGGAGGCAGAGGCAGAGATTTCTGAGTTCAAGGCCAGCCTGGTTTACAGAGTGAGTTCCAGGATAACCAGAGTTCTCAGAGAAACCCTTTGCCCTATGTCGAGGAAAAAAAAAAAAAAAAAAAACAAAAGAATGTTTGCCACAGAACATTCCAGTTATTAAAATAAGGGCCAATAAAGAAAGAATGAAGATCATGGAACAAAAGACACAAGACCTACTCATTCGATTAGTGTCATCAGAATAGACCTATTTAAGACAGAAAGGACCACATGAATAATAAAAAGAAGAGAAAATTAGTGTACCAGGTGTGGCAGCACAGAGCTACAATTCTAGCTCATGTGAGGTGCAGGCTATAGAGTCATGAGTTCAAGGCCAGTCTTAGATAAAAATTAAATGAGGCTGAGATTTCATTAAGCTCTGTTCTATCTATCAATCTAACTATCTATCTATCACAACTCTAATGAGCTAAAAAATGCAATTCAACCTAGTAATAAAATAAGAAAATAAAAAAGGACCATTTCAGTAAATTAAATTTAAAAAAAACTGTGCAAAATTCAATGTGAATCGACAGTAATAACAACACATTAGGATTTGAGGAACGTCCTCAATCTGACAACAGATATGTGTCATAAACTGTAGCTGCTTGCTATGTATGTTCCCCAAGAAACATTTTTGCAGTGTCCCACACATAAGTGTGAGGGATCCTACCCCTAGTTGGTTCTGATTTGTAAATAAAGATGCTGACAACCAATGGCTGGGCAGAGCAGACAGAGGCTTGACTTTTAGGATTCCCAGGCAGGGAAAAGATGAAGGAGGAGGAAAAGGAGATTCTCCATGCTGGGAGATGGAGAGCCAAGGTGCCATGCCAGAGAGATGTAGGGCAGAAAGGTCAGAGAACTTAGTTGCCATGCAGAATGCAGGGGAATGCAGTCCAAGAGGGCTACATGACAGGGCCTAGGGCAACAAAGATAGAATATAGATTAGAGCCACAAAGAGGTTAGGAAGTAACCCAACCATTGAGCTGTTTAAGGCATATAAAACTATAAAGACTGTATGTTTTTATAGTTTATGTCTTTATAGTTTATATGTCTGTCATTTGGAAACACAGAACATTGGGTCAGGTAGCAAGGAGCAATGCTACTGCCAGGATCAATTTGAATAGTGATTAATTGGTAACGGCTACAATCACAAAAAAGAAAAATTCAATTGCAGCCATCAGGAATGATCACCACCCCCACTCACACCGACAAAGAGCAAGGCAAGAATGTCTGCTCACCATTCTAGTGTTACTCTGGGGGTCCTAGCCAGGAGAATAGGGCAAGCTATAAGAGTCCAGCCTCAGAGATAAAAGTATTGATAGTCAGACAACATGGATATATCTACAAATAGAGTTCTAAAGTGCCTGTTAATTGACTATAAAAGTAACGAATGAATTTACAATACTGCAAGAAACAATGTCAATGCATGAAATAATTTGCATGTTTAAACACTAGTATTTATCAAATGGAAACTCGTATAAAGATAGCACCTCTCACAGAACTGTCAAGCAAACAACTGCACACCCAATAAAACATATTCACAATCAATTTTGGAACAATAAAGGGTTCTTAACCTCTGAGCCATTTCCTCCACCCCTACCCATGTGTTTTAAAGCTCTCAGTACATTTTAGGTACAATTTCTTTTGATTAAGAGAAAAAAAAAAAAAGAAAAAAGAAAAAGCTTTCCTATCCATTGTTTATCTTCTTAATCTTTTTTCAGGGACCTGAGCCAAAAGTTATCATTACACTAAAACCAACATATTCTTCTGGTGTGTAGGCAAACTTTTGTAAGCAAAGTTCATTGCTACAAAATTTTTTTTCCTTCAAGTACATTTAAGTTGATAGCTTTCATGTTTGTATTTGTGGTCCATTTCTATTCAATTATTGTGCAGAGTGTCAACTGTGAGTCTTCAACATAGAACCAACAGTTCCAGGACCATATTCAGAAGAGATGCCATTTTTCTCTACCTAACATCTGTCCACATTGGCAATTCAACAGTGCAGATACACACACACACACACACACACACACACACACACACACTACAAAACACACACAAATTATAAACACATATTGATTTTTTCAAATGATCTAAAAAATTGAATAAAATGGCACATGTGTAGCAAAACTTGAATAAATATGCTTAATATTACCAGGCTTTGGAAGAAACAAGAAAAACAGTTTAGCATTTTGCTAAAATGAGATCCCTTTTACCACATGCCCTTGTCTTCCTACCCTCATATCCATAAAATGAAAATGCCTGTGTTTATATTTTAAATCTGTGAGTGTTTGCAGCAGGTTTATTGTGGGGTGGTGGGCTGTGAGAGGCAATGGGCTACCCAGTTGAGTCTGTTTCTAACCCTGGAAACCATGAAGGAATGGTAGGAGTTGGTGGTACTCCTGGGCCTCCTGGTTCCTCTCACTTAGCATCAGCCCTCCACAGCCCCTCCCACAGAGAGCTCTATGGTCATTAGTCATGTAGGAACAGTGCCTCAGGCTCTCCTACATGTACATGAGGTATCTCCAAGTTGTGAGACCAAGCCAATAGTAGTTATCTGCTGCTAGACCCTGACCCACCCTAAAACTGTATATAAGAACCCTATTTGGGAGAAGTAACGGTGATTGAGAATCATCCCTTTGTCTGAGAGTTTCTGTCTCAAGAGCTGTAACAACTGGGAAGAGATCCGCTCTCCTGAAGTGCCTTCAGTACCCTCACCTTCTTGCTAGCCGGTTTCTCTCCAGCTCAGACTGGACCAGCTCAGTACAGTGCAACAGGTGCAGCACCCAGGAGTAACTAGGTGGCAACAGCAGAGAAGGAGACACAGGAGACTCGGGCAGAGACAGCAGCAGAGGCGATTCCCCCTACCTGCTCTCACTTGATCCCATTGGCCTGAACCCCATACCCGGCCAGGCCGGAG
The DNA here is from genome assembly GCF_011762505.2 of Arvicanthis niloticus. Taxonomy (NCBI): domain Eukaryota; kingdom Metazoa; phylum Chordata; class Mammalia; order Rodentia; family Muridae; genus Arvicanthis; species Arvicanthis niloticus. The sequence goes on along the minus strand of NC_047666.1, from coordinate 66,331,943 downwards.
ATCTTCATGGGAAGCCCTCCAGAACAGGGACCCACAGTTTAACAATTAATTCATATGTCACAATTCAAATGGCCCTGAGCTTGTCCCAAAGTAAACCAAAATTAGTTCTGGAGGAAATGATTGGAAAGGAAAAACTGGGCCTTATGTTTTCCCCTGCCCATTTCTTATCCTGGCTTCCTAACTATTCCTCAGCCCGCTGTCCTCAGAAATTCCTATGCTAGAACTTGATAGACAGAATAGGTATCCGTTAAAGCATTTTGCAGAAAAAGTAGTTTCTCTTAGGTCAGCAAGATGGCTCAGGGGGTAAAGGTGCTTGCTGTTCAAGCCCAGTGATCTGAGTTCAACCCCTGGAACATGCTGAAATGTAGAAGGCACCAACCAACTACACACAGTTGTTCTCTGACCTCTAAACGGCCACACAACACCAGAATCACCACTAAAACTCAGAACAACAAAACCACACAAGCTCCCTTGCAGTTTATTTGGAGAAACTGACCATAGAGCACTGGCTTCTGCCACCTACTTGCTCTCTTTAGGGAACTGAAAATATGTGGCTTGTTCTCTTACATGAACAGACTGAAGCATCCTTGAGGAAGGGGTATTACAGGATTGTTTGGGGTTTTGTTTTTTTTTTTTAATTTGTTCATGTTTGTTTGTTTGTTTGTTTGTTTTTAGTCTTATAGATCTTTTAGACAGGGAATCTATAACAATAGCACTCCATCACAGTGTACGCCACAGAGTAACTGATATAACAGAGGCCTCCAAGCATCTTTACATCTAGAGACCTGCCCAGGCAGGCTAAGGGGCAGGAGGGTCTGCTCCTCTGTGAGACCATGGTGGTGCTCCTCTCTGCCTTTCTAGTTTGTTTCAAATTGCATTAAATATATACCTCTTTCTCCCTCTTCTAGGTGGTCTGTGGTAGTGATATCCGTCTTTACTAGTCTCATGGAAGATTTTTCATCCTGTGAGGCTGTCATCTCTGAGATGAGTGAGTCTCCCCTGCAAATGAAACCAGAGAGAAAGAATTACCTTTTGTCTAATCCTGGGCGCTTCCAAACAAACCCAACCTGTTCATGTTGTGGCTTGTTTACTCATATTTTCGAGAATACCCACAGTACATGAAGGTTTTTGGGTTTTGTTCCCTGACTCACACAGCATGCCAAAAATTTTGGGAGCTTTTATTGTGTGTTTTGTTGTTTTGTTTTAAGACACAGGACCACAAGATAGGGGAAGGGACTGAGACACTGAATGGAGTATAATGTAAATAAAATAATCAGAACTGCTAAATGCTGTATTATTTGACAAAGCAAACAGCTTTTAATTATAAAGCAAGTGTTTATTTATTTATTTTGGAAAAGGATTTCACTGTGTACCTGTGGCTGTCCCCAGACTCACTTGATAAGTAAATCTCTGAAGGATACAGCACTCATGTTACAGTGGGTGATCAGCATTTATTACCAAGACAGAGTACATGGCTAGAACTGTTTACACAAACTTGAAACAGGAGATTCTTGGTATAAGTATAGGGATGTCATGTTCAGATTAAAAAGAGATATTAGGGCAGAGCAATCAGCATTTGAATAACCCCAGGATAAACTTTGCACAGAGTAAGTACAAAACATTATGCCTGCATAAACTATCTTGGAGCCAGCTGATTCTTGCCACCCCTTTCTCTATAATAGCCTCCTGAGGGTGAATGAAAGGAGGACATGACTGCTCAAGGCATGGTTTAGAAGACGTTTCTATTGCAGATGTGAGGGAAAGTACAGCCAGAGGCATCTAGAAAGATGAGCAGGAAGAGAAAGTAGACTGAACCAGGCCAGGAGAGGAGGGATGGGGAAAAAGCAGGAGAGACGTGGAAAAAACAGATGTGCACCCTGAGGATTTGAAGTAGAAATGACTGGTTGTTTTTTCTGTAAAAGTTTAGATTTGTGATTCTTTTAAGACGTTTATAAGATTACAGTGTAAGATAAGTAATAAAATAATTGATTCTTTCTTTGTAACTGCAAATTGTGGCCTGGCAGTAAGGGAAACTGGCTGGGGAAATTACCGTGCTTACTTACACTTTGTTCATCTATAACAAGTTGCTTAGTTAAAAATGAATGTGAATTCTTGCAAATAATTTGTTTTACAATTGTTTTTCACCCATAATATGTAAACCATGTAAAACATGTGAGTGTATTGGGGAACATATTTTATACCTATGTATGGATGTATATATGTATGTATGTGTATATATATATATATATATATATGTATATATTTATGTATATATATGTATATATATGTATATATATGTATATATATATGTATATATATACATATATATACATACATACATATATATTCATGGTAATTGCTCACTTAAAGAAAAATGTAATGCAATCACATAGTAATATTTTACTTATTGAAATATTTTGATGGAATATGTAAGCTGCGGGAGAAAAAATAAAGTTGTTGGAGCTTTGCTCCATCCCCCAAATGTGTACATATAAGTATATGTAAAGTTGTTAGAGCTGGTTCAAGCTTGCTTCATCCACCAAGTGTGTATGTGTGCCTGCTTTACATAGTCACCAACTATGCATGCCCTCTTTGAACACTTGAACACACTCTCTGAGGTGGACTTCCCTATTGGACACCTGGAGCAGAGACCCAAAGAGGTAGGTTTAATAAAAGAGAAAGGGAGGTTGTTACTTTTTAAAAAAGAAAGAGGTCATTTCAGATGTGGGTAGGAGTCTCATGCAAGGATGTCTTGGACCCCAGTCAGTTAAAGGGTGAGGAATCATTATTGAATAATTGTGTGATCATGTGACTGCATGATTGTGTGCTGCCTTTCCCTCGGTGTGGGACAAAGTGAATCTAAGAAGAAAAAAATATTTATTGATATTATTCAGCATGTACTTAAGAAAAGAGGAATTGAGGTAAATACTGATCAGGTTACAGATTTCCTCCATTTTCTACAGACAGTCACCCCTGGGACCCAGATCAGGGATGAGATGTAGAAGCATGGGACACAGTAGAAAAAAGACTTTTAGAACTGATATACTAAGAATGAAGGTAGACATGGCTCCTGGTGCATTTTCTATTTGGAGCATACTTAGACAGGCCCCAGCAAGTGACAAGGAGCCCATCTCCACTCCAAATCCTTCTGCCCCCATCCTCATGAGAGAGTTCCCTTGTCACCATGCTAAATAATCTAAAAATAATATTTTTCTTTTGATAAAGACTCATAGAAATTTTTATATTTCCTTAGTTTTGGTTCACCCACCCTCTCCCTTCACTCTTCTTCAGCCCACACAGCCCTAAGTCCTGAATTCCTCCTTTTTTTTTATAACATCACATTTTTTTTACTATTCCTGCAGTTGTGTTGTTAATTCTGGGTTCATTTCCTGCTTGGCAAAATAGGAAAGGCCTAAGAATAGGAACATACAGTACTTTAGTTACTTCTTTTGTTTTAAATTGATTTTATATCAAAATGGGTGTGATATTCAGTTTTATGATTATATTTTTCATCTGTGAAAGAACTCAAGATAAAGGTTTTTCTGGTTATTGGCTCAGAGAAACACTGGTTTGGGAAAAAAGTTTTTCTCTGTGTGTTTTCAGAAGAGGTGATTAAGGTATTTCTATATCCCAGAATTATATGGATCAGACATTACAGAGGTAGGCCTCCAGAAGTCTAGATTCCAGAGAATTCAAACAAAAATTACCTTGATACTAAAACTTGTTTTAAGAATTGTATATTAGCCTTAGTGTATCTACTCATTAAGCAAACTGAGCAGACCTGCTCAAACCTCTGATGTCATGGAATGACAGCTGGATGCATTGAAGGCACAGAGGCTTATCAATTTACTCTTCCCCCCACCCCTCTTCTAATATCTCAATGCCCATATTCAGCTTGAAGAAGTTAATGGAGAGTCAAATTCTCTGGGCTTGGGGACTGAGGTGGTTAATATTAGGCTATCTTTCTAGAGAAAAGTAATGGTTTTATTGGAACAGGAAAGAATAGCTAGAATTGATTACATACCCATGACCTACTGCTATAAATCTGTATAATTGTTACTAAGCTAACGTTATAATTTCTTAGATGGTACAAAATTTATTTTGATTACAAATTCAAGGGTTTCATTGCTATAATTTCTTTCACTAATTCAAAATTCATGGGTACAGAGCTTAGACCCGGTCTTCCTTTAACTTTTTTTAAACTGATCTGAGATAATTAGCCTGTGAGTTAAAGGCCTAATAACAAATTCATGGCTCTGAGTTTATTGTTAGGGTGTTTTCTAGATTATATTTAAAAATAGCTGAGAGGAGTTAACAGACAACAGTCCAGATTGCTTTACATAGATAGTTGGTTTTCAAAAATGCCGTAAGTCCACAGAATTGATGTTACAAACATTTCTGTATTAATGTTCACTTGTCTTGGATTCTAAGAAGAGATTGAGCAACTGTAGGAGTTATTCCATTTGTGGTGAGACAGCCACTAGGCAAAAATTGCCTCTTTTCATCTACAGACAAAATACTGTCCAGAAAAAGGACACACTTGCAGATTAGTCGACTGATTATATCTGCCAAGACAGAGTGATCAGCCCTTCAATATTCTGCATTATGGGTCTGTCAGATGATCCTGGGCCAGAAGGCTGAAGACTCGATGCTCCAATGTTCTGAAGTATAGGGACTGTCTAGGTGGTCAGTGGTCTCTATAAATCGGCTAAGTTTTAGAAGCTATGCTTTGTGATTCTCATATTTTCAGCTAATTCAGTCATTCTGGATTTCTGACAGGGTTGAAAACCCATAGTCTCATAGCTATTTACTTTGAGAGAACAGATTTGAGAGGATGGTTTTCAGATGACATTCGTTCCAAAGCTAAGACATAAGCCAGGTACAGAATTATACTCTTTTAAGTTAAGATAGATAACAATAGTCTTTTTATTGACAATATATTGGATGGGGTATTAGGTCTATCTTGTACCTTACTGTTACAATTTAGTATAGTTATGCTCTAATTATATTTTGAAAGTTTTTTTCTGACAAGAAGGGTGATGTGTAGCTGGATATTTTACAATAAACTCGATAACGTGGGAGGAGTCTGGAGGAGAGAAAAAGGAAAAGGAAGAGAAGAAGCTTGGGAGGAGAGGACCAGAAAAGAAAGGGAAAGATGGCAGCAGATGTGCGCATGTCTCCAGCAGCCTAAGGTAGTTGTAATATCTGGTTAGGTATTGGATAACACCTCTAACCGTGTGAGCATCTTGTTAATTGAGCATTACCAATTATATAAAGCCGTTGGATAATCTTTAAACATTACAGTCTCATTTCTACCAGGTACCGCGTGGATGGCGGGATGGTCTGGGCTCAGCCAAGCACTATGGAGACAGCTAGGTAGATTGGCAGAGCCATCTCCCACACTGGCCTCTAGTGAGTGCCAAGGCTGGTGCTCCCGGCCAGCCGGAGGCAGCTGCCTGAGCTGAGCAGCCGTGAGAACAGGCCTCTGCTCATGGCCTCAGGCCTTGCTTAGTCAGGAAGATGGCGCCCGCTCATTATAAGAAGCTAGATTGGGTGCGGCAGTTTTAAATGTTAAACGTAACAGTTTTTTACCTCTAGTGGTTTGTGAAACCTTCAGTCTCAATCCCAAATTAGCTGCTACACCCTATTTACTGTGTATTTATGTAGTTTTAAAATTATGCTACTGCCTATGCCCAGGACCATGCTACCAGCCCCACCCAGTTCCCTTCCATTCTACCTAGCTTAGCTCCGGACTCCAGCTACAACCAGGCCTCTCTCTCTACCTGCCTCTGCTCCGGGAGGGGTCTTCTTACCTGCACATTTCTGAGAGCCTTGAATCCGCAGATAAAAGATACTCTGATAGCATTATTGTCTTAACTGGCCTCTTAGCCCAATTGCTGGGCACAAATATCTGCTGCCTGGAAATGCAAGCCCTTCCCAAACCACCGTTCGCTCTCTCCTTCTATGGCAAACTCAGTGAGTTGTTCCAATTATTCCCCACCAAATATCTCTGCCAACCCACCCACAGTGGGGCTGGAGGCCGTGGCAGCCCCAAGATCTTACCTGATTGCAGGGTTATCCTCTTTCCAAAGCGGGGCGGAAAAGAACCTGCCTTCCTTACGCCCCACCTTTTCTTCCTGGAAACCGAAAGTCCAGCCTTTGCCTGCCAGCAATTGGTTCAGTGCTTTGATTGACAAATCAAGAACCACTTACGGAACTACAGCTTTGAATCAGAACCTCCCCTTACAGCTGTGCGAACAAGTGAACATCTTTTGTTAGGAATGGTATGATGTGCCTTTAATCACAGCACTAAGAGGTAGAGGTAGAGGCAGAGGCAGAGGCAGAGGCAAACATATATTTGTAATTTCAAACCAAGCCTAGTCTACATAGAAAATTCCAGAACAGGCCAGACTATATACGGAGACTCCATCTCAAAAATCCAACACAAATAAATAAAAACATAAATTTTATATTTATATAAAAATTTAATTTGATGTTTCTGGTCTGGGCCAGAGCACTGAGCAGATCCCAGGCAGCAGCTCCGCACCAAATCTCACAAAACGCAGAGGAAGCAGGCCTCCAAGAAGCTCTAACCCGGGCAGTATCTTAGGTAGGGAGACAGCAACACCTACCCCAAACAGGGAGTGACTGGGACCCACTAGGACCCAGGAATTCACTCCTGAAGTGTTTATAAAAAGATAAAGAGATAAAAAGAGTATGTTCTGTGGGTGTGTGGAGAGGTATGGGAAGGGGATGTCTCAGCAGGCTCATGTAGAGGCATCTCTTCCCTCTTCCCATGAGGGACCAGTCACACTCCTGTATAGTAAAGAATAGAGTTTACTGAGGGCATGGGGAGGGGAGACAGGAGGGTAGTAGAGGAAGAGAGAGAAAGAGAGAGAGAGAGAGAGAGAGAGAGAGAGAGAGAGAGAGAGACAGAGAGAGAGAGGAATAAGGCTGGGGATCCCAGGGTTCCTCCCGCCATGCTGTGGGTAGTTGGCTGGGAAAGCTCTGGGTTCCTCCAGCTGGAAGTTGGGCCTGGATGCTCATTAACTAAAGGCCTCTCCCCAGCTCCTCACGGTTCCTCATGGCGGCGTGGCCCCAACACAGGAGGAAGTCCTTGGGTTTCCAAAACCGGTTTATTCACATGGCTGACAGTAGATGGATCTGATGCATACCCCCTAAAACCCAGGATCGCTGGCCTTCACTTCAGGTACCTCATTAGTATGTAAATCTCTCTAGGGCCTGTTCATGCCCTCCACCTGTGTACTTGACTGAAGGGTGAAGGTGGAATGGAGATTAGACCTCATGTTAGGCCCGACAAGAGAGAGAGAGAAAGAGAGAGAGAGAGAGAGAGAGAGAGAGAGAGAGAGAGAGAGAGAGAGAAGCAGGAGTAGAGAAGTAGAGGCTGGCCATGATCACGTGGAGAGAGGAAGAGGGGGGAGGGGACAGAGAGGCAAGAAGGTAAGAGGATAAGAGTAAGAGAGTAAGAGATTAAAAGAGTAAGAGGAGGGGGCAAGCAGCCCCTTTTATAGTGGACCAGGCCTACCTGGCAGTTGCCAGGTATCTGTGGAGGTGGGGTTTAGACAGAATACTAACAACTACTGGTCTGGAGCACTGTTTTTTTCTGGTCTGGGTCTGAGCACTGAGCAGATCTTGGGCCTCAGCTCTAATCCAAGTAGCAACACCCACCCCACAGAGTACTGACACAACCAAGTTAATAGGAAAGACAGGCTCCAGTCAGAGACAGAGCAGGTAGCATTAAGGAGATCCAGATGGCAAAAGGCAAGCACAAGAACATAAGCATCAGCAACCCAGGATACTTGGCATCATCAGAACCTAGTTCACCCACACTAGAAAGTCCTGAATTCCCCATATCACCAGCAAAGCAAGATTCAGATTTAAAATCATTTCTAATGATGATGATAGAGGACTTTAAAACGGACATAAATAACACTCTCAAAAGATTTGAGGAGAACACAGGTAAACAGGTAGAAGCCCTTAAAGAGGAAACAAAAAAATCCCTTAAAGAATTACAAGAGAACACAACCAAACGGGTGAAGGAATTGAACAAAACCATCCAGGACATAAAAATGGAAGTAGAAACAATCAAGAAATCACAAAGGGAGACTACCCTGGAGATAGAAAACCTAGGAAAGAAATCAGGAGTCATAGACACAAGCATCACCAACAGAATACAAGAGATAGAAGAGAGAATCTCAGGTGCAAAAGATACCATAGAAAATATTGACACAACTGTCAAAGAAAACACAAAATGCAAAAAGTTCTTAACACAAAATATCCAGGAAATCCAGGACACAATGAGAAAGCCAAACCTAAGGATAATAGGTATAGATGAGAGTGAAGATTCCCAACTTAAAAGGCCAATAAATATCTTCAACAAAATTATAAAAAAAACTTCCCTAACCTAAAGAACGAGATGCCCATAAACATACAAGAAGCCTACAGAACACCAAATAGAATAGACCAGAAAAGAAATATCTCCCATCACATAATAATCAAAACACCAAATGCACAAAACAAAGAAAGAATATTAAATGCAATAAGGAAAAAATGCCAAGTAACATATAAAGGCAGACCTATCAGAATTACACCAGACTTCTCACCAGATACTATAAAAGCTAGAAGATGCTGGACAGATGTCATACAGACCCTAAGAGAACACAAATGCCAGCCCAGGCTGCTATACCCAGCAAAACTCTCAATTACCATAGATGGAGAAACCAAGATATTCCATGACAAAACCAAATTTACTCAATATCTTTCCACAAACCCAGCATTACAAACAATAATGGTGAGAAAGCTCCAATACAAGGAGGAAAATTATACTCTAGAAAGAGCAAGAAAGTAATCCTCTTTCAACAAATCCAAAAGAAAATAACCACACAAATAATGCCACTGCTAATAACAAAAATAACAGGAAGCAACAATCGCCTCTCCTTAATATCTCTTAACATCAATGGACTCAATTCCCCATTAAAAAGACATAGCTAATGGACTGGATACATAAACAGGACCCAGCATTTTGCTGCAAGCAGGAAAGCCACCTCAGTGACAAAAACAGACACTACCTTAGAGTAAAAGGCTGGAAAACAATTTTTCAAGCAAATGGTCCTAAGAAACAAGCTGGAGTAGCCATTCCAAAACCTCCAGTCTGAGAACACAAAGGGAGGGACTCATGACACCACCTGTATAGGTAGTTGAGGGTGGCCTTGTCAAGCATCAGTGGAAGGAGAGGGCATGGGTGCCTGAAGTTTTGATTCCCTAGTGTTGGGGAATTTGAGAGCAGGGAGGTGGGAATGGGAGGATGGTGGGAGTACACCCTCATAGAAACTCCCAGAATTATATGGATTAGACATGACAGAGGCAGGCAGCCAGAAGACTAGGTTCCAGAATTCAAACAAAAAATTATCATGATACTAAAATTTGTTTTGAGAATTGTATATTGCAGAATATACAACCTTGGTGTATCTATTCATCAAGCAAGCTGAGCAGACCTGCTCGAACCTCTGATGTCCTGAAATTCCAGCTGGATGCAGTGAAGACACAGCATCAGAGGCTTATTAATTTTACTCTTCGCCTGCCCCTCTTCTAATATCTCAACACCTATAATCAGCTTGAAGAAGTTAACGAAGAGTCGGCGCCCCTATTCCCTGGGCTTGGGGACTGGGGTGGTTAATATTGGGCTATCTTTCTAGGGTAAAGTAGTGATCTTGTTGGTACATGGAAGATTAGCTAGGATTTATTGCATAGCCACAACCTATTGGTAGAAATATGTATAATTGTTATTAAGATGAAGTTATAATTTCTTAAATTGTACAAAATTTACTTTGATTACAAATTTAAGGTTTTCATTGGTATAAGTTTCTTATTGATATAAAAGTGAGATGAATATTGTTACTCTCATAGGCATTGTGCCTATATAACACATTTAGGAATACAAGGCATAGACCTAGTCCTTCTTTAAATTTTGTAACTGATTTGAGATGGTTAGCCTGTGAGTTAAGGGCCTAATGCAAATTCATGGCTCTAAGATTATTGTTAGGGTGTTTTCTATATTTTATTTAGAAATAGCTGAGAGTAGTTAACAGACAACAGTCCAGATTGCTTTACATGGATAGCTATGCTTTGTGCTTCCCATAATTTCAGTTAACTCAGTCATTCTGGATTTCTGATGGGGTTGAAAACTTATAGTCTCATAGCCAATCCTGGATATTTATTTTGAGAGAAAAGATTTGAGAGGATAGTTTTCAGCTGACATTCACTCTAAAGCCAAGAAAAGAGCCAGGTTCAGAACTAAGTCTTTTAGTTAGGAGAGATGACAGAGGTTCTGGTTAGTCAACAAAATGATGGACTGGGTATTAGGTCTATCTTGTACCTTACTGACACAAATTGGTATACTTATGCTCTAATTGTATTTTGAAAGAAAGTTTTATTTTAACAGGAAGGGTGATATGTAGGAGGAGCTAAGGTAGAAGGAGTACAGAGAAGAAGAGGAGGAATAAGGAGAGGAGGAGGAGAAGGAGAGGAGGAGCTAGGTGACAAGAGAGAAAGAGGGGGGGAACATGGAGGCAGATGTCTGAGTGTCTTTGCCAGTCAAAGATAGTTGATATATCTAACTTGGGTATTGGGTTACACTTCTAACTGATATTGAGCATTACAAAACTTATAAAGCCTTTGATTAATATTAAAATTTGTATAAAAGCAAAAAAAGAGTAGGTTCAATAATCTACCTCATTATTTCTAATATCCTTATATTTCTGTATCCCATATCTTTTCAATCTTCTCCTTACCTAATAAGGAAAGAAGGATAGAGAAAAGAAAGGAGAAAAAGAAACACCTGATTCGTTTTTTTAACCTTTAATTTTTTAATTCAACACCATTTGCAAAGCATAATTCCTAAGGCATTTATTTGGCTTCCTTATTTTTAAAGACAGCTTTTCTTGTAGTAAAATATTCTGTCAAAATAAAATACTGTGTACACTTAGATTCGATCTTAACATGAGATTGAAATAAATATAGTTACTTTGCACTAAAAAAAATTACTTTATAGGGGCAAAAGTCAGGATCTGCATTTCAAACAAGGGTTAGTGCATGTTTTAAGACTTTTAATAGTCAAACTGAAATTGGTTTTGTCTCTTCTACAGCATTTATTGTAAGTTGCATTAACTGTATGATTTCCAATTATGTTAGTGTGTTGAAACCTGGCATGTCTGATACAGGGGTCTGTCAACCAGCTGTCCTGAGTATTAGAAAACCTTGATTCTCTGAAAAAAGCTTGGAAGTGCTGGAAGAAGTGAGTTAGGCTTTAAGCAGAAGCAAGGGGGTGGCAGGCTTGATTATTGCTGGTATAACAACTTTAATTCCATTAATTGATGGAACCACTGCTTATGCAATAGCATTGACACAAGGAGTTAAGACAACTATGTTTGTTAACCATCTAGCAAAAAAATGTTACTAATGTATTGAGTATACAAAAGGATTTATATAGGTATCTGGAACAATGAATGATGCTCTGTAACCCAATCAAATTATCTGAAGGAGGTTCAGGGTTCAAGAGTTAGGAGCCAACCCAAGTGTCATGACAAATACCATTGGAGTAGTGTTACTTTTGAAATTCACAATGATTGTCATTATAATTAGAAAAAAAGTTTAAAGACACCTGTAGGATATTTGGCAAACTCCTAACACCTCTCTGGGTGTGTTACCTTTGCATACTGGGATTATAAATCTAAAGAATGCTGCTCTGTTGACCTTTGATGCTGCAGATAATTCCAATAAAATTATCCATGGCCTGAGCTCAGTATTTCCATTTTGGTTAAACCTCAGGAATGGCATATATAGCTTGATTAGGCTAGCCCTTCTTGTCCTGGGAATACTTTTATTCCTGCCCATCATGTTAAAGTTTATCTTTAATAACATCAACATGTTGGCAGCCAAAGTACATGGCTTAAACCTGAAAATGAACCCCCAGATAGAGTTATTAATTTAACAGGCTGGCAAGCCAAGGACGGGTAAGATTCTGCACAGAGCCTTGCCAACCTAAGACAGAAGTACATTGCCTTTGATAATGTATATTCCATGATGGGTAAGGAAAACATTCTTGTCAGAACGACCTAAGACAGGCTTAGTCTTGTTAACGAAATAAAAAAGGGGAAGAGGTGGAGAGCCTTTGGGGCTGCTTGGCAAGAAGCTGACATGGGCCAAGGCAAGGAAAGGGGCTGCTTGGCAAAAATATGACATTGACCAAGGGCAAGGAAGTAGGCTTCAAGCAGGAATCTGACATTAGACCAGAACAAAAGAGTAATTTCAAGTAGAAGCCTAAATCTCGGGATACAACAAAGAAGTAATCTTAGGCAGGAATCTAAGTATTAGGCTAGAACAAAGAAATAATTTCAGACAGGAATCTAAATTTTAGGCTAGAACAAGGAAGTAGGCTTCAGACATGAAAATGACCTTGGGCTAGGGTAAAGAAGTGGGCTCAGATATTTTGGTCATCCTGATAAGCCTTTAGAAACAGTGATCACAAGAGTGTTCACATAACTGGGTTTAATGCCTTGCTTTTTTTTTTTTTTTTTTTTTTTGACTATTTGTGTTTATTGTATTGCTTGTTCCTCGACTATTTGCATCTTTTGTATTCCTAGACCCTCAACCTAGAACTGACCTTAATACATGCATGTAATTAAAATAGTATAAAAGCATAAAGGAAGAGGGGGTATAGGGTAGGGGGTTCTACAGAGGGAAAATGGGGAAAGTAGATGACATCTTTATTGTAAATAAATAAAACATTCAATAAAAAAAACAAAAATTTAATTTGATAATCAAAAAAACTAAGTAATTTAACAAGGGTTGCAATTATGGCTTGCTATAAATCTACTTCTTCTCTCTGTTGATCCTGGAAACTCTGATTCCTTTATTATTGAGGTAGGCACCTTTTTCAGTCTCTCTGATGACATACTGAAAATCCAACCAGAAAAATTTAAATACTCATAATATAGACAACAATATTCATTGTCCCATTATAATTTTAAGCACAGCTAATCCACCTATTCATATGGATAAGCAAAAATCAAAATCCCATCACTAGGCTACCCTGCTTTAATACTTGGTGTCTTTACTTCCAGAGGCCTTTGCTTGATTATCACACATGAGTCTCATACACATGTAAACACATACAACCAGGCTTAGCTGTGCATCATCAAGGTATACAACCAGTGCTTTATTTGATTGAACTTTGTAGACTTAAGGTGTTTCTCTTGCTGTATGATCAACAGTATTCAAAAAGTCAAGATTTTGAATTTTCTTTGTCTCTCAATTGTAAACATAAAATTGTTTCTCATTATGCTTATTCAGTCTCCTAGTTCCTTCTGTTCCACAAAATGTTTTGGTCTTCCTTAAGCTCATCTTACTACTCATGTTATTAACAAATGTATCTCTTTTGTAAACTTATAAGCTATAGGAGACCCACTCAGATCTACCTCTCATGGACCAAATAGACTCTGTCCAGATAAGTACACCTACCTATTCCACAGTGTAGAATTTTTCTCCTGTGTCCCTGAAATTAGGACTCACCCCCAACCAACAAGCCTCTACTCCTGTATTCTCTCTCTCTCTCTCTCTCTCTCTCTCTCTCTCTCTCTCTCTCTCTCTCTCTCTCTATTTCTGTCATCTCTACTACCCTCTCAACTCTCCTCCCCATACCCTAATACTAATAATCTCTATACTATACCTTCCTTTGTAAAACTATTATCAGACACAGACTGAGCAGTTCCAGTAATTGAGCCACAGCTTGAAAGGGCAGCTCTTCATCAAGAGGACCATCCTGCCTGTGCTTCACTGCTGTGTTCATCCTCAGCCTCACAGCCTCTCTCAGTCCATCTTCCTACCATCCAGAGTTGTTGTCCATCCTGAAATAATAGGAGATCCTACCAGTTCCCTGGAACTAACAACATTCATTTTTACCATGCTGTATCAACAGCTTTCTTACTCAAACTTTTTGTGGATGAAAATATTCTGTAACTGATTTTGAATTAAAATGTTTTTCTGCCATATTAAGTATATACTCTTGAGGTAAATTAAGAAAATTAAGTATAAATAAAGCTTGATGAATAAATGTTCTCACTGAAGTTTGCCCTTGCTTATAAAGAAACCTAAAAGGTTCATCTATTTTTCTCCTTTTTTAATTTTTTAATTTGTTGTTTTAAAGTAAAATGAGCTCTTTCCACTATTGCTTAGCCTTGAGGATTATATTCTATCCTCATTATATGTTTAATTTCAAAACACACACAGTTTCTTAAATGTATAAAATGTATATGCCAGACCATCATCTCTTTTAATAATCACAGGAAATCCCATGATAGCAAAAGCTTCAGTTAAGTGCTGAATTACATGATTAGCTGTTCTCCAGTAAGTGTTATATCCCATATAAACTTAGAAAATGTGTCAATAGATCCATGAACATAACAATATTTTCTAAATCCAGGTGTAAGTCATATCCATTTGCCAACTCTCATTTCCTTGTCCCTCCTAGAATTGAATCCTTGTGGGACCATGTGAATATGCATAGGTTTACTAATGGGACAATGTGAACTAATAGCCTTGACTTGTTTATAAGAAATTTGATATTGTATATGTAATTTGTTAACATTAGTATGTAAAGCCTTATGTTCATTCTCTGCAGAAACAAAGGTAAACAAATGATCCACATATTCATTTCCCTTATAAATGAACACAGACAATTTAGTATGAAATCTAATATGAGTAACAAATACCCTACCATCATGAGTTCTTAATTCATTTTGTAACTATAGAAAAAATGTTCTTAAAGGCTCTTCATAATTAGAAATAACTGAAGTATAACTTTGTTTTATAATCTCTATGATATATACTGAGTCTACCACTAAATTAATATCTTATGGATACATTTGAATAGCTCTAATTACAGCATATGAAATATTTTTCTAAACAAAAATATATTTTGTCAAAAGAGTTGATAATCTGAAAGAGTCCAAAAAGCACCTTTAGTTTTTGACCCACCTGTACACATTGTAAGAGCAACTAATAATAGTTCTTGAGCTAGTTCTTGACATCATTTATCACAAATTCATTTTTCTTTAAAAAGTCCCATAATTCACTTTTTTGCAAATGACATTTAAACTGACCTGTAAAATTTATTAAAGCTATCTGCAATGATTTACTCATGGTGTACAAATATTCTACTTTATTTTTAGTTAAAAAAATATAATAGAAGTACAATCATACACATTTATTTGTATACATCTTTAATGACCCATTTGTATCAATAAAGATAGCATGTCTTCTAAAGTATTTAAAGTTTTAGAAAAAGTATGCCTAATATAAATATATTCTAAAGGATGATATTTTTGAGCCAATATTCTAGTTGGGTACTGAAAAGAATTCAACAGTAGCAAATCAATAGGAACACCAATAAGGTAATAGCTCAAAAAAACTCTTCCCAATACAATTTCATCTATTTGTAACTCTTTTTGCTTCTATCATTAATTACCTTTTGCTATCAAGAGCAGGATCTTCCTGTAATGTCATAAACAAATTATGTAGCTGATAAATAGGAATATCTAAAGATGGACTTCACCAATTGATATTTCCAAAAAAAACTTTAAAAATCATTTAAAGTTTTTAAACAATCTGTTTTTAGCTCCATTTTTTGTGGACACACATACTGTCCAGCTACAGGATATCATAAATACTAAACAAGCTGTTCCTTTTCAATCTTTTCAGGAGCTATTATGAATCCAAATGGCTAAAACAAGTCTTGTAAAATTTACAAAACATTTTCTAACTCTACCATACTAGGTCCTGCAAAAAGAACATCATCCATATAATGAGAAATATATAAATGTGGATAGCACTGACTAATAGGATGCAAAGCCTTATCTACACAAATCTGACATATAGTAGGGGAATTCCTCATTCCTTGTGGGAGTACTTTCCATAGAATCTTTATAGGCTCCATCTATAAAATATTAATAAGTTAAATGAACACACTATTGTTCCAAGATCTGAAACATTTATTTGCCCAGACATCAACATATGAAGCAAGGATACATAAGTCATGATGAAATTTTACAAGAGACATGGGGTTGTTTTTAGAATGTATGCCCTGGGAGGTTCTTTTTTGATCTAGCATTTCAACCTGTTAAGTGGGATAATGAACTTCAAATCTCTCTTCTGTATCTGCTTCCTGCTGACATTAGGACACAGAATAGTGTCCCTGGAAGGCTTATTTGGTAGTCAAAGGTTGGGCAATGGGGCATTTATCAAAAGCATCTGATTAGCTAATCCAGATGAAAGACAAGGAATAAGCACATCTGCTGAACTACTGAACACCAGCCTTCAGCAAGTCCAGAGTTGAGCAGCTCCACAGCTGATGACTGGATGGATTCTGTCAGCCAGGTGAAAGTCTGCTAAGACAAATATGGACTGTGAACAGAAATTAAAATTGCCTAGCAAATTGTGAAATGTAAGAAATCCGAAGACCAAGGAAAAATCCTATTTCCAAGAACAGGCAGGTGTACTTATCGTGAATCCATTTGACCTGTGACAGGTTGATCCATTTCCAAGGACACTTAATTCCTTGAAGCTTATGTTTACAAAACTTTAGTTTACAAAAGAATATACATTAGCATTTATTATTGTACTGAAATTCATATTTTAGAAACTTAGTTAACAGGTCTCTTAAAAACCTATAAATGTACAGATTGAACAGAAATATATTTAGCTTAATGAGTGTTATGGATTGCTGCTGTTTTTTCTGCCCCGTCAAAAGAAGTGCCTATGTGCAGGTGAGATCAAGTGAAATCTTATTAGTCAGATAACACTAGGGGCTGTGATTAGGCAGTAGAAAAAGAAGGTGGGGTTGGAAGTTTTAGAGAGAACTTTTCAAAATTCACATACACACACACACACACATACACACACACACATTCTCATTCTCTCTGGCCAGGCCAGACCGTCATTCACAATAAACTCCACATATATACATATATGTTTACACACATACCCATACATCTATACACATGCTGCAGAACATAAATCACACATGCTGAAGAAAGGAAACATTAGAAATAGGTAGCTTTTCCTTTGTCCTGTAATAGAGAAGTATTTTTGGTAAGTGCCTTCTGCAATGACTTTTTAAGCAAAGAGTTACTTCTTTATAACAAGGATTACTCGCCGAAGTTCCAGCTGGCTTGTAAAACTTCCTTTCATACTCACTGTCCTGAGAAATTGGTCTGTAGTCTAACTCTTTGGTATGATGTCTAATTAAGCCATAGACAAAGTTACCTTCTCATGAGAAAAGGAACAGAAAGGACACTTCCTCAGGTTTGCAGCTTACTTATAACACCAGGATACTCTGCTTGAGAAAGTATGCCTCCTCTTTATCTTAGTATGCTAAGATTAACAGAAATCCTTCATTGCCCAGTAGCTAATGAGCTGGGAGCACTCTCCTTCTGCCATTTCTCTGCATAGCTCACTCCAGAATCCTAGGCCCTCCTTTAGGGAGTATTCTTGATTGGAGTATTCTTGATTCACTTAAGGCTGTAAGGGAACAAATTTGGAAATACCTCTGATGTG
This sequence comes from Arvicanthis niloticus, assembly GCF_011762505.2. Classification (NCBI taxonomy): domain Eukaryota; kingdom Metazoa; phylum Chordata; class Mammalia; order Rodentia; family Muridae; genus Arvicanthis; species Arvicanthis niloticus. The sequence goes on along the minus strand of NC_047666.1, from coordinate 66,314,312 downwards.
ATGTTGAATTCCCCATGATAGGAAAAAGGAGGAAGTGGTGTTAGTGACAGTCAACATTCCTGAGGGATTTTGCCACCAAATATTGGCACACCCCAACAAACAAAGGCCTGCCCACAGATTTAAGAGACTCACAGCCATCCTAATGACATCTAAATGGTAGCTGTGTTATCAGGTTCTTTATGAGAGTCTAAAAGGTCATTGCCTGTACCCAATTAGGCTGTCAGGATCCAGCAAGACGTTATGGGAACCTTGGCTAATATTGGGGAGTTTCCCCAACCAAGAAATGTCAGGTGTTTGACAAACAATTCTCTAGTCCCACAGGAAGTCACAGGCAAATGTATAGCAAAGAAAGGAAAGGAGATGGACCGATCCTCAGGTCAGGATGATCAGACTAGATGCTGCTACCTCCTTTTGTTTTGGGGGAGGGATAATCATGAATTTCTGGAATCTGTTTGGAAATCAGCTGTGACCTTCCCAGTCCCCAGTTATCATAAGCCAGTATTGGTCCATGAGGACAAATGGAAAAGGTCAATGGACTGGGTGTTCAGAAGCCCCATGAGTATGAACACAAATGATGACCCTCTACTATCAGCTTTAGGGAAACAAATGAACTTTATTTGGGTTAATTAATGGTTATATAGCTTTGGGGAATATCCGGGGTGGACAAAGGTCATTGAGTGAAGGTTAAGTTACAGGGATGCCTCATTAGCATGGGGAGGCACTTCAGGAACCCCAGGTACTTGCTGAACAGGTTTCTTATGGAGGTGGGTTAGAGGTAAGAGTTGGACCTGTAATTTCCTGAGGGCTATGTAACATTCCTTAGGTAGGCAATGTGATCCAGGATCCTCCAGGTAAAGAAAGGGAAGCCCCACTGACAGAGGGAATCCAGTATTTTGCACTGAGCTCAGGGCTTGCCAGTAATGTCAGACTTTGACCTTAGCAGCAGGATTTTCTAATGAATGACACTCTCTATCACAACATGCACATTGTGGTTTTCCAAATTACAATTTGCCTCCCTTTTTTTCTCCCAAATTCTAATAATATTGTCCTTCAGGACATTTCTGAGTTTGAAGATTCCTTTATTAATGAGACTGAGAAGCCATAGGGAGGACCTCCATTTTTCCTGTGCTTCATGTAAGGGCCCCAAAGTTTCTGGTAACAGCATGTGTAATGTCCTTTGGAGTTTGACTCCATGAAAAATTCTCAACACTCTTCCTTTCCAATTTTACATTAAACAAAGATTTCATTTGTATTCAGAGCATTAGGATTTTAACAATGCCTTTCATTTTTAATCAGTTAATATGCAATTATTATTTTTAAAGTCCCAAGTAAAGACTCATTTGGCTGTTTAATTCCTAAAAGTTATTTATTTATTTATTTAGCCAGATATGTACCTGCTCTTGCTTTCTTTTCTTAATTTTTTAAAAATTCTAGGTGTTGTGTTTTATAAAAAGATAAGATGAGAGGGAATATGATTGGTGGAAGTATATTCAGGTAAAGGGGGTGCCTCCACAGGCCCAGGCTGAGGCGTCCCTTAGCCCTGAGATACCAGCCACACAATTGTATAATATAGAACAGAGTTTATTCAGGGCATAAGGAGGGGAGTATAGTGGGTAGTAGAGACAGAAAAAGGCAGAGAGAGAGAAAGAGTGATAGAGCAGAGGAGTAGAAGCCATCCTTGAACAGGTGGAGAGAGAGCAGATAGGGGAACAGGGAGAGAAGGGTAAGGGGTGAGAGGATAGAGCAGAAGCAAGAAGGCAAGAGCAAGAAAGAGCCGAAGGGAGGAGCAGTCAGGCATATCTGGCCATTGTCAGGTAACTGTGCAGTAGAGCTTAGACAAAAAGACAACATTCCCCAGTTTGGTTCAATTAAAAGAGAAAAAATTGCAAAGAGGTGATGGTGGAACAGGATAGGGTCATTGTGATCTTTAGTTACTTCCTGCTGATTTGGGGGTGATGTCTTAGGAGAGTTGGCTGTTTCCTTGCTGTCCAGGTCCTGTGGAACAGTCTGTGGATAGATCAGAAGGAACAGGTCCAGTAGAAGTGTCTGTGTCAGTGAGAGATGATTGAAGCATCTGGAGGTTGCTTCCCTGGAGCTGCCTAGGTGTAGTGAGTGCCTGAAATTGACAAGATGCTGAACCATAGATACAAACAAACATATGCACACACACAAACACACACACACACATATACATATTTTCTACCATATATATATATATATATGGTATATATATATATTAGGCATATATATGTATATATGTGTGTGTATATATACACATATATGTGTATATATATATATGTATATATATATGTATATACATATACATATACATATACATATATATATATATATATATGTAGAGAATAAACCTAAGTACCTTTGGGAGAAAGAAATTTCTTCTTAGATATGTATTTGACAACCAGAGGAATCCTACCCTCAGGAATATCTGAAATAGGGAGTAAATGGAAACTTCAGGCGGTTGATTAGCAGGGGTATTAATCTTGATAGAGTCTCTTTGATCCAGGAGACGTAGATTTGAGTAGGTTTCCTGTAGTTTATAAATTTACAAAAGAGGTAACAACATGAGTTAACAACATGAACAGCCTTTAAGGTGAGCTTTTTGTGTATCAGAAGGAACAAGAACGGCTTTTTACTTCTGTCTAGGGGGCTGAATATATATAATGAGAAACAAGTTTAAGTTTATAGTTGAGAGATAAAGAATATTCAAAACCTTGACTTTGTAAATATAGTTAATCATATTTTAGTTAAAACACAATCCAAGAAATCTGAAACTTTGATTTTGTAATTATATAGCTAAATCGTATAGTGGAAATGTTTTTCTTGGGGTTAAAAACTCTATTGGTTAGTGTCAGGACAATGGCTTAGCAAGAAGAGGAAATATGAAACCTTTAGTCAATGGAAACAGAGTTTAGGTAAGGAAGTAACTGATTACATCTGTGAAAGCATATATCTGAACTTGTATATTGTTTATCATGAAGTCTGTAAGAAATCTGGCAGTCTTAGCTAGTTAATGAATTTATTAATGAATAAATACAGTGGTAGAATGTGGGAATAAACCGCTGTGGAGAAAACCCGGGGGGAGGAGCGGGGCTTTTCACGACAACGTTGGGTCCTGATAACACATCGAAATAACTTTCGAAAGTCGAAAGGCTGGAAGCTTTTGGCCATGGCAGGCCCCAGTAATACAGGAAGTCCGCGGGTTCCAAGAGTTTTATTGCCATGGTGTAGTAGTTGGATCTGGATGTGCAACCCCCCCCCCCCCCCCAGTTCAAGTCGGGGGAGCTGGCTTAAATAGGGAGGGGGGAAAGACGAGGGACGGGAAGGAATAACTTACTTTAGCTATGCTCCCTGGCCTTTAGGTAACTCATGAATATGGAAATCTCTAGAAGCTGAAGACTGTAGTCACATCCTCTACCTATAGGTGTGGATGGTGATGCAAACCTCTCTAGGAGGAGCTGCTCTGAGCCAAAGGAGTCTGCAAGGTGCAGATTAATGGAGATGTAGATAGACTGCCTGTAGGAGCCTGGATTCCGGAGGCCTGGCCAAATACCTGCCATTTCTCCGTGGGAGTCAGGGTTCAAAAGCCCATGCCCAGCCAAGAATTAAGACATCCTTCCATGGCCCGACAGTACCTTAGAGTAGAGCTAGGTCTGTTTTCTGGGAGTCACGGTACAGTTACCTTAGCTGTCAATGTAGGCAGAAATCTGGGGAAGAGTAAATTATAATCTAGGAGTCATGTATTAACTTTAAAATGACTAAGTTCATCTATAGTTCACTGGCTAAACAGTTCCCTGTGGTCTCTATGGCAACTTGGGCATAGTCAGTCTGGCTTTCAAGCCCAGAAGATGAAGAGCCTTTTGGGAAGAGCATTTTTCCCTGTGGAATAGATACCTGTAAAATGAGAAATGACCCACCTTGATTTAGAAAATGTGAGTCACTTGTCTCTTAGGTATCCAGTCTTTTCAGTGTTTCATGGTGCTTATCATAACACAATCCAGGCAGTCTCTAGTAGCTCTTTGTCCATTATCATCTGAGACCTTGGAGGGTAAGCTCTGAGAATCTCTGTCTGTCCTAAGCTTAATTATATTAGTAATTAGCAGACTTCTGACAAGATTGAGAGCTGTAGGGATTGGTCATATCTGAGTTGGACAACTTGTGTTTGTTAAATGACTCATTTGAGAATGTATTTAGTAAACAGACCGTAACACAGTAGTAGTAAAAATCATTATTTCCCGAGGCAGGCTAGGAATGAACACCTTAATTTTTAAGTAACTTTGACAGGTTGCATAGATAGAAAAACACATTTTGCATTAGTAGAGAAACACTTGGCTTAGAGTTGGCATAGACCAGAATGTAAAGAAATAAGAGAGCTGACAATGGTGGCTTGAGACAGTGGTGACAGAAAGTGAATGTGTCCAGGCAGGTTCAGGACTGTGACAGGAACTTAGTGGGCAGGCAGGCCATGGGAATTGGCCAGCCTGCAGAGTGAGAGACCAGCATGCATGCATGTGCAGTTGAGGCGCCCATGCACACTCCGCCTGAGGAGCACACATCACAAGAAGCCACAATAGTGGTGGCAACAGAGTCAAGGGATCAGGGCAGGGCTGCAGTGCACCTGGGCTCCCAGCCTGCTGAGTCATAGGCAAAATGGGCACCTCAGCAAAAGGATCAAGAGAGGGCAGTGTGGTCAAGCAAATGGTGTGGGGCTTCTTCCTAGCAGCCAGAAGCCCCAGCCCAGTGCTTCCTGCTGTGGGCAGGCATTGCCCCAACCCGGCCTGTCAAAGTCTGTGGTGGCCATGGGAAAGGAAGCTCCTAAAGCAATTCCAATCAAGAAGGAGTTAAGAAGGCAGGGACAGCACAGGGCTGAGGTGGGAGTAGCCAGCAGGAGAGTGTGCCTGTAGCAGTCCTTCCTGCCCTGCAGCGCTGGCACAGGGCTGTGTGCATGCTTTTCATGCAGCAGTGGTGGCAGGGCTCAAGCTCACTTCATGAGTCCTGGGAAGAACACAGAAAGCACAAAGGGGCAGGGCAAAAGCTGCTTTTCTCAAGGATGTAGCAGAGCTTGAGCATCCAGGCAGTGGTGGTGGCAGCCTTGGTGGACAGAACACAGGAGCCCCACTTGAGAGAGAGTACAGATGAAGACCAGCCAATTGGGTCCAAGTAGGGTTATTAACTACACCTACCAGCGTTCTAAGGATGCGAATTAAAAACCAGAGAGACTTCCAGCCAGGCCAGATCACCACATTGTCATGTAGGAGTCTGGGGACTAAGCTCTTGGCCAGTGCCCTGAGCAAAGGAGAGCAGTTTACACAGGCCAGGAATTTCTCTGAAATGAGAAAGGAACCATCTCAGAGGAGAGAGGAAAAGCTCGCCCAAGGGAAAGTGTCCTAGAACAAAGGTCAGTGAAAAGCCTGAATGTCTTCTTACTCAAGGGGAGAACAGGGGCAGCTCCAACCTCAAAAACTCTCTCCTGGGACTATGCAGACTTTTATGCTGACCAGAGGAGGGAAGGGGCTTACCAGTTCTCCATGTTTCCACTAGCAAACATTGGCTCTCCATGTGGTAGCAGGAGAGATGCAAACCTGCAGAGTCTCTAAATCCAAGTCTCAGCATGAAATGTTGTGTTTTATAAAAAGATAAGGCTAGAGGGAACATGTTTGGTAAAGGTGTAGTCAGGTATGGAGGAAGGAGGTGCCTCCACAGTCCAATGCTCAGGCACCCCTTCCCTCTGAAGGTCCAGCCATATGATGGTATAGTATAGAATAGAGTTTATTCAGGACTGGGGGGGTGGGGTGAGGGGGCGGGGTATGTGAGTTGAGAAGGTAGTAGAGACAGAGAAAGGTGAAGAGAGAAAATAGAGGAGAAGAGGCCGGCCATGAACACATGGAGAGAGATGGGAGAGGGGATGGAGAGAGAAAGGAAAGGGGTGAGGACAGAGCAGGAGAAAGAAAGAGGCAAGTGGACAAGCAGCCCTTTTTTAGTGAGTCAGGTATACCTGGCCATTGCCAGAAAACTGTGGGCAGAGCTTAGACAAAATGCTAACACTAGGTATTTATAATGGACAATCTCAAGTATTTACAAAACCAGATAAAATGATAAGATAAAGTCCCAGACTGAGATACCTTCTCTCAAAGAACTTAGGGTTGTTGCTAGGGGGAAGAAAGAAAATGGTTTCAGCTATGGGTATATATAGCTTAGGTTAAAAAAAAAAATCTACATTCTTCACAAACTTGCTTTTTTTGCTATGTATGAGCACTGCTTCCCAGGATATCCAATATTCTTTTGATGAAATAAACAAGCAAGCAAACCAGAATTAAAATAAAGAAAGAGAGAAGAATTTAAAAACAAAACACTGAAACAAGACAGTTTTCAAACCACAGAAGATAGATTCCCTTCAGAAGATTGAAACAGAACTCCCACAGGATCCTTCATTTCCATAATTTACCATGAACCTAAAATGTCAGAGGATTTGTTGGTGTTTGTGGGTGTCCAGCCTCACACTGCACCTCACCTCTCCCCTTTCCTTTGAAGCACTGTGGATCTTCAAAACACAAGCCCCAGCAGGACAGGTAACTAACTGCCTTAGGGGTGCACATTGCAAGCTGTGCTGTTAGAGTTTCCTTCACTCAGGGACATAAGAAGCATGGTCTACAGCAACTTCCTGTGATTCACCAAGTGCTTATTACCAAATACAGAGTGAACTAGCAACCTAAACGCACACACACAGGCACATACACATATAACATATACACACACATACACAAACAAAAATACACACATACACTGAAAACAAAAAAGAAAGAGAAAGAAAGAAAGAGAGAGAGAGCAAGAGAGAGAGAGAGAAAGAAAGAAAGAAAGAAAGAAAGAAAGAAAGAAAGAAAGAAAGAAGGAAGGAAGGAAAATATCAGAAATAAAATAAAATCCCAAACCCAAATAAACCAACTGTCACATCCAAAAGAAACTCAGGACAAATGGCTGACTTTCATGCCTACTGTCATAAGACAATGCAAAGCTTGCTTAACACCTTTGACCCCTCACAGCTCTTTTTACCCTCACCCCTGCACTAAACCTCCAGCTCATCACCTCCGTTTCCCTCAGCCTCTCATCTATGCACAACCCTGCCATTTTAGCCATGCTGTCTCTTGCCTTCCTCTCTCATTGTCCTTCCCTCTCTCATCTCTCATGACCAAGCTGAATCTGCTAACCACATTCAGTCTGTAAGTCTCTGTCCCTGCTGTAGACTCTTCCAGACAACTCTGAGTATACTCTCCCTCATATCTACAATAAAACCTCCCCCTTATACATACCTTGGAATTGTCATGTCTTCACTTTATTCACTGAACAAACAAAACCTATGGCTCAGCCCTTATAATTAATTCATTGCTCACTTCTCTTGCCCCAGTTATATTTAAGTGTTACATACAGTAATACTCCAATAGAGTAACCAATAAAACAGAGGCCTCAAAGCATCTCCTCTTCTACAGAGACCCACCATGACAAACTAACTATCATTCATGAAGTTCTTCTCCACTAAGCTCCTCTCTGCCCTTTTTAGTTTGATTCAGATTGTAATGAATACATATCAATGTCTCCTTCCTGCAGGAGGTCTGTGGAAATGGGCTCTGTCTTCACCAGGCCCATGGAAGCCTTGGCAGCCTCTGCAGCATTCATCTCTGAGCTGAGTCTCAGCCACAGGAAGATTGAAATTAAAACTAAAGAAGAATTACTGTTTTCAATCTGAGACAGTTCCAAATAAGCCCACTTGTGACTGGATCCCATTTATCAGATGGCGTGTTAACTTTCACCCTTTTGAGTGGAACATCCACTCAACATGAAGTTCTTTATCTCTCAGAGAAACAGAATCACAAGATAGGAGAGGGAATTGAAACATGGACTGAATTGTATGAAGAACCAGCTTGGCTCCATCTTAGGCTTCAAAGCCATCTTATAGGAAAGACAAACTAGGTTCATTCCTGTTTATGATCTAACCTGTTTCTCAAGGATTAGACTATGCCCCACCAGGAACCTTACCTAACATGGTTCTGTGTGTTACAGGAATGGCAATTATATATTGTTTCAAGAAGTGGTTTATAACCATCAAAAAACCCTACATTTGTCTCAAAAGGTTATATGACCACCTATGACTAATTCAATATGACTACCAGTTGCTATGACTATCTTGGTACGCATTAATTAATTTGACCAGGATGATTTGGGTCAGTAATTATTCTTCTTCCATCTTTGAGATTAACATGTACCATAAATAAAATAATTAAAACTGCTAAGTGCAATTTCAATATGAGGAAGTATTTATTTCTTTTAGAAAGAGTCACACCATTTATATGAAATAAAATGGATTGAACAAAGAACAAGGTGAAACGAAGTAGACACAAAACACTAAGAAACATATTTTCCTGAATGAGATATAATGTATTCATTTAATAATAATAACAATAAAACAATTTAAAACAGGCACAGAAGTTGGGAAGCAGTGGCGCCCGCCTTTAATCCCAGCATTTGGGAGGCAGAGGCAGGTGGATTTCTGAGTTCAAGGCCAGTCTGGTCTACAGAGTGAGTTTCAGGACAGCCAGGGCTACACAGAGAAACCCTGTCTCGAAAAAAACAAAAAACAAAAAACAACAACAACAAAAAAGGCACAGAATACTAGAACTTTTGTTGGGTTCAGGGTAGAAGCAGAGAAAACTCATTTCAGAGATAGAAGATGAAAAATAAAAGCTTTATTTTCTGAATGCTCTAAGAGGCTGCCAGTTTAGGATCTGAACCACAAATCCGAAGAGACATTATACAACATTTTTGTAGGATGAGTACACAAAGTGAGGAGGAGCAGGGTGGACTGTTGCACTGACCAATTTTATTTATATACAAGGGCTTAAGAAAAGGAAGTTAACATTGGTTTCTGGGACTTAACAGGGGCACATGGTTTCAGGATCCTTGTGTCAGCCTCTGCAGCCAGGTCCCCTGTTGGACTCTGGTCCAGAATTTTACAGTGATAAGGGAACAAAGGGGTGAGCAAGCTGCATGTAGTCAATTAAGTCAAGACAAGCAACACAGTTATGACTTGTGCCCCTTAGTTTAGGTAACAGAATAACAGCATCTTCCCTCTTTACATCCTTTACTGGTTAAACAGACAAACATGAAACATCTGAAGAAGGAGGATAGGAGCTGGCACCTGAGATGATGAACTCAGTTTGGATCTGCTAGCAGGATGGAATCATTCCTGAGATGGCAAACTCAGGAAACTACCTCCTAATACTAAATTTTTTTTATTACTTTTTAATTTTTTTTATTTTGCTGTATGAGTAAAACACAAATTTGAAACTCACAGGACAACTTTGTGGGATTGGGTCCCTTCTTCTACCATGAGAATCCAGGTGCCAAACTCAAGTTGTCAGGCTTAGTGTCAGGGTAACAGGACCTTCTGAGCCAAGTCACTGGCTCTGAATAAACACTTTAATAAATAGTAAAGATATGTTGTGTGTGGTAATACACAGCTCTAATTCCAACACACACACATGAAAGGGGATGAGCACCCAGATAAGTAGTGGATATTTGCTAAGCATGTGTGAGAAGGTTTAATCTATATTATCAGTAGAGTTAAAATGACAAGGCTAAACAAAGAGAAGCATGTGACATAACATTTTGACCCTTTTGGGACTTCTCACTGCAAAGTAGTGAATGATCACATAAAAATTAAAATATTTTGTTCTTACAAATTAATAATATGTAAACTACTTCAAGGAATACAATGCTTAAGAAGTCTCAGTAATTAACTGTCTTGATAATAAATGAATCTAAAAAAGAATAAAATTCAATGATATACTTATGTTTGAAATTCTCAAAAAAGAAAAAAGAAAAGAAAATGAGATTCTTTAGGACATGTTCTTAGTCCCCTTTAACTAAAAAAAAGGAAAAGTGAGAATTAAGTCTAAAAGTATTTTGACCAGCATTCTTTATTAATTAAATGAATAATATTAATGTTGGTTTTAACCCTGTCTAGGCCTCCCTTCATGTTGGTCATTTAACTTTGTAAAAGAATGTTGATGATTGATAATTCTAAAAATATTTGAAGGCCACAGAAAAACAATGACCTTTTGTGATAACAGAATCATTTTACAGTATTATTTGCCCTTCATTATTTAAGGCTCCAGTCATTCAAGGAAACAACTAATTAAAAAAAAACCTTCATATCTGGTCATAAAAGTAGAGGTTACCACCTTCCCATTTTTGACCCAGAATTGTTCCTGTCTAAAAAAAAATGCAGGAATAAAACTGGAACAGAGACTGAAGGAAAGGCCATTCAGTGATCAACCCAACTCTGGCTCCATCCCATGGGCAAGCACCACACTCTGACACTATTTTTTTACTGATGCAAAGTTGTACATTCAGACAGAAGCCTAGCATGACTGTCTAGCATGGTGTCAACTAACCTGCACCCCTAGGAGCTCCCAGAGTCTAAGGCACCAACCAAAAAGTACACATGAGCTGGTCTGTGGCTCCCAGGACATATATAGCTTGGGTCTACCTTGTGTAGCCTCAGTAGAAGAGAATGCACCTAATCCTATAGAGAACTGATGCCCTAGGAAAGGAAGATGCCCAAAGTGGGATGGGTGGAGATGGGTAGGGGCATGGCAGGGTGGGGTGGGGGGAGCACCCACTCAGAAGCAAAGGGGGGAGGTAAGGGGTAAAGAACTTTGGAAGGGGGGACCAGGAGGAGGCATGTAATGTATTGTAAATAAATAAAATAATTAAGAAACAAGAAAAGAAAAAAGGTAGGGGTTACTAATACTGATGTTATTTAGTTTATGATTCAGATATGAGTACCAGCTCATACCTGAATACCTATTTATTTAAGGCACATTCATGATGTCCCCAGCACACATGTGAATAGTTCTCAGAGGTAGTTGTCAACTTGGAAGTCATCACATATTATGCACTGATTATGAAAATGATTTTACCAGACTGCTAAGGAGGCAGCAACAGTAGATAACATGGTATGTATCTGTCAGAATTGCTATGACATACTCTCTACCTAGGACACAAAATTACTAGCACTGTAAAGTGCTTCTGCACTTGCTACAAATCCACTTCCTAGGTATATAGCCCCTGCCACTGCTGATCCTGTTACTCAGGAAGCCATGTGTTTCATCTCCATGGATGGGAACCCTAAAGCAAAAAAAAAAAAAAAAAAAAAAAAAAAAAAAAAAAAGATTTCTGCAGAGTCTGCCAATTCATTCACTCCTGCAATCATATCTTACTCTTCTTCTCCACTTATTTATAATAGGAATAAGAAACACAGTCCACCAGAATGCCATACACTAGTTTTACACCTAGGGACTTTTACATACTCAAGGTTTGATTTGATCACCAGACCTCTGTCACTCGTCCCAGTTGAACCCTGTAATGTGTGTACAATGCTTGCTGCCATGTTCAAATGAACTGCAGCAGTGGGTAGCCTCACAAGGGTGATTTTCAACACTCTCGAAGTATTTTTACACATGTATAAAAGTGGGAAAAATGCTGAAAGGTCTTTAATTATGGACCTGAAATGTTCTGTGTTTTATCCTTCCAGTGAAATGGATATTTTCAAAATGGCGATTGTCACATTCAAGAGCTGTTCCCAGTGCTCTTTGATGACAAGACCTTAGGAGAGATTTTCTTTTTCAAGACAGGGTTTCTTAGGAGAGATTTTTAATGTTCCTGGAGTCCCTGCTTCTGTGACCAGGTACAACAATAAAGACAGAGGACTGATAATTCTCAGGCTTGAAGTTCTGAAGTGGTTTCCTAGGGTTTTAGAGCTCTTGATGGACAACAGCAGGGCTGTAGACATCACACAAGGGCAGTTATCACCAAGGAAAGATTTTTCAAGTGGTGATAGCAGACAACATCTACCCCAGATGCCACCATCATGCTAAATATTTGGAGTGAAATGACACTATGTAAACACTTTGAAGGTAATGGCTAATGAATGGGAGAGTGTCCAATGACTTACATTTATCAGGACGTGGAGTTTGCTGGGGATTTGGTGTTATATATGTAAGCACATACTACCTCTGAGCTACACCTCCAGCCCTCAGGTTCATTGTTTTCTTCCTTCCCAGTACAGTTGGCTTCACTTGACACTGACTTTCATCCCTCATAGCCACAACACAAGCACATCACCACATATAAACACATTAGAAGGAAAAACATTCCGAAAACATACCAGTTGTTATACTCAGTGTTATCTGTCCACCTCCAAGGGTGCTCTGAGGACTCTCTGTGCAGGCCGATCCAGCAGTCAGTACCCCCTTTGTAACTCCTTAGGAAATCCTGTCATAAAACACAAAAAGCTGAGAATACATGTGTCTCTTTGTTTCAGATGATCCGAGTCTCTCCACTCCAGAGCTTCCTCTAGATAACAGGAGGGTGGAACTGAGGGTCACAGACTTTGGAGCTGTCCTAGTCACCACTTCTCAGTGGATCCATTTGACATCTGTAATTCTAAAGGACTTCATTTGAATTAAAGTACTAAATACAGTGACACATTCCTCTGTGACCAGGATAGTTCTGGGTTAACCTCCCATTGCAGTTATTAACAGTTGTCATCTGCTGTACACAACATGTGCCATCTTACAGGAAAATGCTCACGACCACCAGGTGTCCTAGTAAAATGCCATATCTGACTTCCAGCTGACTATAAGCACTTCATGAAAGTGCTTCCTGGGGGCTACTTGAATGTCACAGGACTTCAGTCAGAAGTCAAGCATCAGCAAATGGCACACACTCACATGTTCCCCATGTCTCCATGTGCTTGGATGGGATCCTTCCTCAGGCTTCATCTGTAACTCTCTATCTCAAGGCAATACAATATTCAACAGAACAAACAGACAAACCAATCCCTGCCCATTTCTTACCAGCTCCTCCTGGCTGTCAATTCGAGCTAGTTGGGCCCCTTGTTTCATGCAGAAGTCCCGGCTGAATGTCCAGTTACTTGAGTATTCAGAAATGTAAAAACATTTATTTCCAAATCCAGTCCAGTTGCTCGGGCAAGCAGCATAGGTATTATTTTTGATTGAGCTTTGTTCTGTAGGTCTTACTAAAATGTAGACAATACAACGAATCATCACAAGCATGTCTTCTCTCTTTTTGGAATACCCTCCTGAGCTCAGTGTGAGGTGTGAATGTGATTGTAGCTTTCCTAAGTGATCTGTAGGAATCCTCTCCTGAGCATGATGGGCCTTTATCTAAAGGCCTCCCACCTTGGGCCTGTGCCCATTCTCTCTCAGGTGCAAACTGACAGTATGGCCCCCAGGAAGTACATTTCTGTACTAGCATCACATTCTGTGCTGTGCATGACTGTTTACTACAGTAGAGATTTTGGATCATCAAGCACTCTGTACGGACATGTACTTTGCCAAGCAGCCTAATAATTGAGACAGCAGTGAGAACTTTGGGGTAGGTAGTATATACAGTGTGGACACGTTGCACTCAAGGATGATTCACATACTTAAGCAGACAGTGAAAGTTTTCATTACAGTATTCTGAACAGTGTGGTATGAAAATCCTATAAATGTATTACTTCAGAAACTTTCATTTAATACTTGCAAAATGCAGTTGAGACCAGTCACTAAACCCATGGGTCATGGCGGGAGACACTGTATCTTCCTGGCCATATTACTCTTCTCTGTCCTCACCCTTCCTTAAGTCCTCTTTGGAGTTTTCCTCTCCTTATTCTCTGTCTTGGACAGTCCCCACAAGTGGACCTATGTATCCTGCATCTCTGTCTAGAGCCTTCTGAGTGTCATCTTCCCAGGGATGCTGAGCCTGGCCTCCTGTGCACATCACAGCCTGTGTGTTCCTTTACAGCATCGTCCTGCTGGAACCTAAGTTCCCAGAGAACAGGAATTTGGAGTCTGTTTTCTCTAGAGCCCTGCCCACAATGCCTGGCTCACAGTGGTCAGTAGTATAACTGACAATGTGAATGTAAATAGAATGCCAAGGAATTTGGAGAATGAGTCACTTACCTGAAAAATGAACACAAACAGAAACTACAGCTGTAGTGAGGACTGTAATTGCGAACACGCCATAGTAGCAGCGACGACACCTGTTTCTAGCAGGAAACACAGAGGAGACAACATGGAGCATTTTACCTGTAAAATATAAATATAAGAATGCAAATTTCAAATAATTTCTTAAGGAAAATAAAATAAACTTACCACAAACCCACTTTACAATTGCCTATAACTTCCTGAAAGGCTTCTGCCAACCCTTTCAGAGAAGGCCCTAGTCCATAAAGAATGTCCATGGTACAAAGAAGTCTAGAGAGGATGGAAACAGAGCTT